>NC_089743.1:88737470-88742470 GCF_040412425.1 Macrobrachium rosenbergii | reverse complement strand
ACACCGGTCTGGGACAAAACTTTTCATTTAAAAAAATTTTCAGAACTTTGTAAAATACAAAAATGGGATATGAGTTTTCAGAAAAATAATTCTGGAGGAAAACCATATCTTGATGAAATAAATTAAAATCACAACAAACATTGTAGGCTCTATTAATCAAAGTGCGTATTGAGTTCATCTTATACAACTTTGGCGAAAAACTGAGGTAATTCAATCCCAAGCCAGTAAAAGCACTTTTCCTATAAACAGAGGTCTCAAATTTGCCACTATTTCTGTATACCTGTACATCTAAAAATGACAACTTATTATCCTGTTCCGTCTAACAAGTAAAAGAAATGTTAGGGTGACGAGAATTAAAATATTCAAAAAACAAATCAACATGTGATAATTCCTTAAACACAAGGAAAGTATCATCTACATACCTACAGTAATACAAAGGTTTGAAAGCACTAGGGCATTCAGACATCCAAATCCTTTCACAATAACCCATGAAGCAATCCGCATATACAGGTCAAGGAATTTCCCATAGCTACTCCATCTATTTGATTATATAATTTACCATCAAAAGTAAAAATGCCATCAGCAGTTACTAAATGTAATAATTTTTGCAAGTCTATTTTATTAAGTCCAAACACTGATAAATGGTTTTCACATATATTATTAAGAATAATGTCGGTTGTTTCTTTTTAATGGGATATTATGAAAAGAGAAGTTGCATCGAGCTAATACAAACATCTTGGTTAAATTGAAGAGCATTTTTTAACAAATTTGAAGAATTAGATGTTAAATTCACTTAAAGTTGAGGGTTTTAAAACTGAAACCAAAAAACTTGACAGTATATTATAACTAAAAGTACCAACTGAGGAAATATAGGTCTTAAAGGGTTTCCTATTTTATGTATTTTAGGCAGAGATAAGATTGGGGAAGCTACATATAGCTTCTTTATTTGCTTCCAGGGTTAAGCCTGGTTATTTGTACGGTCTGCCTAAGGTACATAAAATAGGAAACCTTTTTAAGACCTATTATTTCTCAGTTGGTAGCTTTTAGTTATAACCTGTCTGTTTTTGGTTCCAGTTTTTAAACCTTCTAACTTAAGTGAATTTAACATATCTAATTCTTCCAAATTTGTTAAAGAATTATGCTCTTTCAATTTTAACCAAGATGTTGTAATGGCTAGTTTTTTGATGTGTGTGTAACCTCTCTTTTCACCAATATCCCATTAAAAGAAACAAACTGACATTATTCTTCTAATATATGTGAAAACCATTTATCAGTGTTTGGACTTAATAAAATACGGTAAAAATTATTACATTTTAGCAATCGTTGATGGCATTTTTACTTTGATGGCAAATTATATAATCATAGATGGAGTAGCTATGGGAAAGCCCTTGACCCTGTATATGCGGGAATGCCCTAGTGTTTCAAACCTTTGTATTACTGTAGGTATGTAGATGATACTTTCCTTGTGTTTAAGGAATTATCACATGTTGATTTGTTTTTTGAATATTTTAATTCTCGTCACCCTAACATTTCTTTTACTTATGAGACGGAACAGGATAATAAGTTGTTATTTTTAGATGTACAGGTATACAGAAATAGTGGCAAATTTGAGACCCTGTTTATAGGAAAAGTACTTTTACTGGCTTGGGATTGAATTACTCTCAGTTTTTCGCCAAAGTTGTATAAGATGAACTCAACACGCACTTTGATTAATAGAGTTTCACAATGTTTGTTGTGATTTTTAATTTATTTCATCAAGATATGGTTTTACTTCCAGAATTATTTTCTGAAAACTCATGTCCCATTTTTTGTATTTACAAAGTTCTGAAAAATTTTTTAAATGAAAAAGTTTTGTCCCAGACCGTAAAACAGTACTGCTAGTAAAGATGTAGCATTAAATTGCTCTTACCTTTTGGTCATAATAGCTAATTGGTCCGGAAAAAAGTTACAAGAAATACTTTACATTGTTTCCCTCAACAGTTTCCCTGGTTTGTTTTCAATCCTTTTTACAATAAGATCACTTTTGAGAGAGAAGTTTACTTTGCCTGTGGACCTTAATTCCTTGTGTCGTTTACTTGTTCACTTGTTCGCAGTGGTCTGCGATACTGGATCTAAATTCCCGCTGGCTCAGACAGAATTTTGGAACACAGAGGCTTTCTATTAGAACTAGGTTTCCTTTCCAAACCACTCCTTTGCTGCCATTAGAGAACACAGTTTAGCACAGGACCATCCTTTCACTGACCTGATTTTCGGGTAATTGTCTTTTGTTCAAATAGACTGACCTTTTAATTTCAGAGTCGCTGACTATTAAAAAGATGAAGCCGGAATTGAACAACAACTCGTCTGGTATTCAACTAGTTATCGTGTAATTTCAGTAGGTACCAATTGAATGTTAAATATTTTACTTTGTGAGTGGTAGTTTGCTTTACATTTCACTTTAGTTTTTTATTTTCATATTTTTATGTTTGTGTTTTTAATTTTTCGTTATTTTTTATTGCCCCACCCTTTTTAGTTTGTATTCACTTGTTCATTTTATATATATTTCTGTTAGTATTTTTTGTGAAGATTTATTATGACAATTAATTTTTTTATTAAATTTTATTAATATTCATATATATATATATATATATATATATATATATATATATATATTATATATTATTATGTATATATATTTTATATATATATATATTATATATATAATATAATATATATAATTTGCTGTTTATGAGTAGTATCTTTAATGATCTGTTTAATTGTAAAAATTACATATAAATGATTTATGCGTATTTGATAAGAACACAGGTTTAAAGGAAAGAAAAAACGCTTGCATTTTTTTTTTTTATTTTTAAACAAAATATTTGATCGATTAGTTTGTAGAACATTTCGAAATAATTTTTGAAATGAGTGTAAATCGTAATGTTAGGAGCCAAACCATCCATGGAAATTGACAGGCGTTACTGCCAGGTTCCTATTGGAAAGGTTTTCTCACCCCCAAGTTGCAGAGTATATTATCAGTGACCTATTAAATAAGAGATTTAGAAAACAGCAAGAGATATGGTTATAATAATAGACGAAAAGAGGGCATATGTAAGTTTTTTGGGGGGTCCATCTTCATGTTTGCAAGCTGTTTTTGTGGAAAATTAAGCGTCTTCAGTCTCTGTTATCCCAGTATCAAATATTCATGGACTGCGGAGGATCAAAGCCTGAATTGCAAAAAGTCAGGACTTGAATGATAACTACAAATGTAATGCAGCTGTGAGTTATCTTAAAAACTGAATTTGTGTTTCAGTTAACAGTTGGTAAAGTGCTCCTCGTTTTTTAGAGAAACTGAACGTAAAAACATATACTTGTACATTTATATATATATATATATATATATATATATATATATATATATATATATATATATATATATACACATATATATAAATATATATATATATATATATATATATATATATATATATATATATATATATATATATATTTCTTACTAAAAACAGAACAGTATACTACAATCCTCCAAGTGGTGATAAACTGTCAATTCAGTTTATTCTTTCCGCCATTTAGTTCTGGGGTCAGCCTCTCTCACCACTGATCTCTGATTAAATAGAGGGAATGGATGCAAGTGGTCCGAGTATCGAAGTTTGCCGTATTAACCTCTACTTACATTACATTCCTTTTTAACTGAATTGCTACGCGATTTTATAAGTACATATATATATATATATATATATATATATATATATATATATATATGTGTGTGTATGTGTGTGTATATATATATATATATATATATATATATATATATATATATATATATATGTATATGTATATATATATATATATATATATATATATATATATATATATATATATATATATATATGTATGTATGTATGTATGTATGTATGTATATATGTGTGTGTATGTTAGTATGATTGGTGCAGATTCAACTAAAAACAATTTATGTGCTATGATCCTCTCTTTACATCATACATATTAAATGGATCAAAGGGAGAACTGAATCGTCTCCCCCCTCCTCCACTTCCTCCGCTCTTCCCCCCCTCCACCATTCCTCCCCCACCCCCCTCGCCGCCTTCATCTTCCAAGTATTATCTTCTTTGTCAGGATCTGGAAATTTCCTTTTTGCTAAGACGATAACAAAAGGCCATTCGTTTTCGTTCGCATCTCTCGGATGACAAACAGCTTTTTGTTTTTCGACACTAATCTCTCTCTCTCTCTCTATCTCTCTGTTTCGGTTTGACTTTTGTGTGTGTTGTGTTGTGTTGTGTTGTGTTGTGTGTGAGCGTGTGCATGCACGCACATTGTATATTCAGTTATTTTCAATTATTTCTGTTCTGTTGTACTCTCTACGGGATGTTTTTTTTTTTTTTTTTTTTTACATATCTTTTCCTTTTTGTCTCATCCATGAAAATGGGAAAATGAATTCCTAAAACGTTGCTGATGAAAATAAGCTGATGACCTGAAATGCTAACTGCCTTACTTTTTACACACACACACACACACACATATATATATATATATATATATATATAAACACATGTCTGTATATATATACATGATATATACATATATCTGCATATTAATAACAGGACCACATTTAAACTGGATGGTATCTAGCGGAGATATTTGCTCAGGAAAAGTTACAAGCCTACTGTGACTAACTGAACTCATCGGATACCAGACGAGGACTGTTGGCCCTAGAAAGCTTGTAACTTTTCCTGAGTAAATATCTCCGCTAGATACACCATCCAGTTTCAATGAGATCCTGTTATTAATCGTATTAATTCACAGAACAATTGTGTAAGTTATAAAGTTCATCTATATATATATATATATATATATATATATATATATATATATATATATATATATATATATATATTTATATTTATATTTATATATATATATATATATATATATATATATATATATATATATATATATATATATACTGTATATATGTTTGCCTA
>NC_089743.1:88689970-88734970 GCF_040412425.1 Macrobrachium rosenbergii | reverse complement strand
CCGTATTCTTTTCCAGACAGTAAGTCATATGTATACCAAAATGAGGTATGATAAATGAGGTATGATAAATTTGTGGAGTTTATTTAGTTACTAAGTCTAAGGGCAGAACCAGCCTTGTTTCAGGGAAGCCCTCCCCACCCCCGACCTCTTGGTGCCCTTTGGTGCTAGTGATGTCTTACCCCCACATTATTCTTTTCAAGATAGTAAGTCATATGTATACCAGGTTTGATTGAAATTGCTCAGTGCGTTTCAGGTTATCCTAGAACATACATACATACATACATCCATACATCCATTTTATATATATATGCACTCGTGTTTAAGAAGGCAATTCTTCAAAACCAGAGGATGTGTATGGATCCAAATCTTGATTGAAGGAAACTTGTTTGTCAGGGAGATCCTATTTCTTGACTGGTTGCTTTTCGGCAATCTACTTAACAAGGGAATTGATTGATTGACTGGAGTAGTACTTAGTTATAAGAAGTATCACAGATGATATTAAGATTTGATTTTTGAAAAATGTAGATCCAGGTACTGTTTATTCGGCTCGCAAGGCAATTATGTGCTTACTGGTATGGTCAGAGATGTTAGGAATGGAAACTTGGATCTTATTGGGGTATTAGTATTGATTTCTGTGGAACCTGGGAAAGAATTAGGAATGGTAGCTGGACAGGAGGAAAGTTTTTGCAATGGTAAGTGGGATGACCAGAGAAGTACTACCATTGACAACTGTCATGAAAAACGAAGTAATAGGAATTTAACGGGAATAGCAAAGAACTATTAGTTATGATTCTGGAATGACAAAAGAAATATTAGGAATAAAAAATAGTTATGGTAACTGGAAGGGGAAAGGAAAAACTAGAAATGGTGACTGGAAAGGAAATAGCAGTGTTAGGAATGATAACTGGAATGACATTATATATAGAATGGTAACTGGCGTGGCAAGTTAATGTAGGAATGGCAAGCGAAGTATCAGAAATGGTAAAAAGAGAATTTTGAATGGCAGGAGACGTACCAGATTTGATAACTAGAATGACGAGAAAACATGAATGGGACCTGGACCGGTAATTGAAGAATTAGGAATGGCTACTCGAAAGGCAGTGGATGGCTGACATGGGTGTGTGTTTTTTTGGGATGAAGCCAAAAGAGAAACGGAAGCAATGACGGTGACCTCGCCTGACATATTGACCAGCTGTGGCGCCCCAAATGAAGATGGATCAGGTTTGGGAAAACAAGAGGCGATATTTTCTATCCTCCGGCCTGGGCCAAATAAAACTCGATATGAGGTGATGGCATCTCGAGCCTCGACTTCCTGTTAATTAGGTTATAGATTTTTTTTATTTTGTTGTATTTTCCTGGTTTTTTTTTTTCAGCCACTCAGCATCCTAACGGGAATGGTTGCTGTTAACGACTGTCTATTCAATTTGTTCTCTTATTATTTTCTGGCTAATTTTTCTGTTTAATTTATATAAGAAGTTATTCATATGTTCTCAATTTACCAGACACATCTGTACTCACTGCTTTTGATTCGTGAAACTCCCGAGTGTTTCGCCACTTTATAGAACACTCTCGTAATCATTATAGTTTGAACCCTCGTGGGTTTTATCATCGGGCATGAGGCCTTTTCATCGATAATTTCATGGATTTTATCAGTCTGCCAGATATCCTGTTATTATATTTAATGTCTTGTATAGATACCTGAAGTAATTGACTTTGAGCAGCTTCCTCAGCAATGCGATGCGATGAACTTATCCATCCTTGCATTAGTTTTCATTGACACTTCTGTTCACATTGTTATCCTTGATCATTTTTAAGTAGAACTCTTCCTTTCTATTGGTAACTTTTTCATATTCACACTCAAATTTTGGTCTAATCTCATAAACTATCCTCTTTTTGGTTCTAATAACTCTGTCCATTGATTTTGAAAGTTGATTTTATGTATCACTTTCATTCTTCACATTCATAACAGGTGGTTTTGAATTGAAGATAATCCATTGATATCAAATGTGATTTATAGCTTCATTCATTCATTTACTTAATATTGTATTGTAAAGTTATTAACTCTTAACTATTCCTGTTAACGATGAACTATTGTTATATTGAAGTAACATTTTCCAGATATTTTAATTGCCTCTCTAGAGCGGACTAAGCAATTGGCAAAAAGAAAATTGTAAGAAAGGAAAGATTATAAAACTGAGTGAGAAAAGGACTTTTGGGATGGGTCTGAAGTAAAGTTAGATCCCATCAGGACACAGACACAAAAATATCTGTTGCTGTTTTTGAGGTTCGGTGGGAAATCTTAATGGAAAGGCGCCTGAAACCACGAAAGAGGGGAGGAAGACGATTTCCAGTTAATAGATATATGTATGCTTTCTCTCTCTCTCTCTCTCTCTCTCTCTCTCTCTCTCTCTCTCTCTCTCTCTCTCTCTCTCTCTCTCTGGGAGCTGTTCAAATTTTAAAACTTTAGCTCAGATTTTATTTTTTTTGGAATAGTACAAATCCTGAATTTCTCTCTCTCTCTCTCTCTCTCTCTCTCTCTCTCTCTCTCTCTCTCTCTCTCTCTCTCTCTCTCTCTATATATATATATATATATATATATATATATATATATATATATATATATATATATATATATATATATATATATATTATGATTTTCTCACACACCAGAAAATGGAATTTAAGCAGTTCACGTTCTGACCTGCTCCATGCGTAATTGTTTATCAGATGCTTTAAACAGCTACTTGGAGTGGTCAGTATCATCACATTGTTAAAAGAATCCACCAGTACTCTCTCTCTCTCTCTCTCTCTCTCTCTCTCTCTCTCTCTCTCTCTCTCTCTCCTCCTCCTCCTCCTCCTCCTCATAGAGTAGCCGAAGTAGATTTGGGATGTTTTAACCGTCTCAGATCCCAACCCTTAACAATATATTCATTTTTTTTTTTTTTCACTTAAAACGTTACGATCAGTGGGTTCATATCTACGTAGGTGTCTGATGTATAGCAGGCGTGTATGATGAAAATGAAAACGTAGTTTACACAATATCTCCAGCATTCAAAAGCGCAGTACGTTGTACTAAGTTGAACAAAGCGTTCGTTTGGTATGATCGAATATCTTGAGTGTGTTGATGGAACCTGCAATGGTGAGGAAATACTGTATGCTTTGAGTACGGTGAGGGAAGGGTTTGAGGAATAATTAGCATCTTTGTAGAGTATTAGTAATTTGTTTTTGTATAACTGAAATATTCATATTTTTAGATATTTACATAACTAATATCAGAATTCTGAAATGGTAGTTTTGTAAGTAACTTTATCGTTAATTATTGTCGTTGTTAAACTAAGTTCTTTATTTTTCCAAATTTGTTTACTTGTTCATTTTGCAAGGTAAGAACTCAAAATCATAAGCTAATACATATTGGTATCTTGAGAAATAAAAGAGATGAAATCTTGTAACCATTTTCTCTGTACAGCTTTTGACACAATCTGGGAAACTGTCAATATTGTCATTTTGTTAAAAATATTTCCCGAAACCTGCTAACGTCCCTATTCGAGTTGAATTCAAATTCCCCAAATGCCTGAAATATCGCATTTGCCGAATTTTTCGCCAGGTACGTACAAGACAGATTCATGACCTGGCATTCCTTGTCGTCACCATGTCAGTGTTGTAAACAGGGGCGTGATCTGGACCAGGTGATAAACCAAAGCGCCCAGAGAAAAACAGAGATTAGGAAAATGTTGTTTACGCGATATCATCTCTTGCACTAAGAGGGTGAATTATTCATTTGAGATGGCGTCTCGTATCTTCTTCTCTCTCTCTCTCTCTCTCTCTCTCTCTCTCTCTCTCTCTCTCTCTCTCTCTCTCTCTAAAATTGTCATCCCTGATAAAATTACTAAGGGGTATCCCTCGAAGTGGGGTAGAGGTGCATTGTAGGCATTACTTAGGTTCTTTCTTACATATTTTGTAGTGTCCCTTTGGTCCCTAGCTGCAGCCTCTTTCATTCCTTTTATTGTACCTCCGTTCATATTCTCTTTCTTCCTTCTGACTATTCATCCTCTCCTAACAATTGTTTCATAGTGCAATTTCGAGGTTTTTTCTCCTATTGCACCTTGAAAACCTTTTCACTCTCTGTTTCCCGTTCAGCCCTGAATGACCTCATAAGTCCCAGCACTTGGCCTAACCATAAATTTTATGTTCCATTCCATTGCAAAGCAGTATCATCCGCCGTGAGAAAAAAAACTCCTAACCGGTGTGATATATAAATGTTTAAATTTCGAAAAGGAATCATAGAACCTTCTATCCCAGATGCACGGTCTCACTGTCATCGCCACCTTGAGGCATTCCCGTTACCCCAGAAACCAGGAACTATCCTGACACATGAGAGAATGGACTGGAACTGCTTTTGCCAAGGCACATTCCTTGTGAGCCCCAGTTCGACCGTCTTGGATTAACTGAGGCAATCTAATTTTCGCTGCAAAAGCATGGGTTCAAGCAGTCATGCATGTACGTCAGGTAATAAATAGTGTTAGCAGATGCAGAATCCCCAGTTACCAGTGATGATGGCGGTAACAGCAATAATGGAATGTAATATCAGCCTAGAATGATGCAAGTTAACGATAAGAAAATTATAAATACACACACACACACACACACACGGAAACCTCATCCCAAAAGACTTGCTGATAACCAGAAGGCTAACACCTTTTGCTGCGTGGAAAAGGTTCAAATTAAAATAATACTCATGTCGGTATTTGCGCGTAAGTATGTGTATGTAAAGCCCTTTAAAGATTCTGTCTTTTTTTACTGTTCTTTCCGTTTTACAACAAACAAAAATGCTGCGCATGGCCCTTGCAAGAGAAATAGCTTTATGTATTAAGTGCAGCTTAGATTAGTCTACGACTTTTTATACTAAACATAACCCAAATCCCACTCTTTATTTTTCATGTCCAAAAACCCTCGTTTATTTTCGATCTCGTCTTTCTTTAGAGTCCGTGTGTTTGAACCGAGAGCTCTCCGATTATGCGATAATAATTATATTGATTTGATGAATACAAACATAATGAAATTTGGATTTTGAATTCCAGATAATTCATGAGCGCGGCCCTGTGAAATATTCAGTGTGTCCTCAGTCATATTTAACGGGGCTGAGCTCATACTGAATCTGCCTTGCGCTTCCCGCCTTGCATTTGTTCTCTGGGTTCTCCTGAATTCACGATGGGAGGCGCGTTATTGGGTTCGAGGGGCACTCAGGGTTTCTTCGTTCGAATCTTTGGCGATTGAAGGTGGAACTTTAGAGGTCTGAGCCCGTGGGAGGAATCGAAATTATGAGGAAATGGAAACGTTCGGGCGTGGGACAGGTTTTCAGCGCTTTGGAAAATGTAGGTAATGAAAAGGAGACTGGGAAATGGAACCAGTCATCAGTATTTGGGAAGAAATCGAAATATGGAAAAGCGAACACTTGAAATTGGAACCAGTCATCAGTATATGGGAAAAATCGAAATAGTATGGTAAATGGAACACTTGAAAGTGGAACCAGTCATCCGTGTATGGGAAAAATCGAAATAATATGGAAAAGGGAACACTTGAAATTGGAACCAGTCATCAATATTTGGAAAAAAATCGAAATATAAAGGGGAACACTTGAAAGTGGAACCAGTCATCAGTATATGGAAAAAATCGAAATAGTTTGGTAAATGGAACACTTGAAAGTGGAACCAATCATCAGTATATGGGAAAAATCAAAATATGGAAAAGGGAACACTTGAAATTGGAACCAGTATCAATCAGTAAATAATCGGGGAAAAAAAGTGGAGCCAGTCAGCAATATTTTAGAAAAATCGAAACAATATGGAAAAGGGAACCACTTGACAATGTGACCAGTCATCAGTATATGGGAAAAATCGAAATAATATTGAAAAGGGAACTCTTGAAAGTGGAACCAGTCATCAGTATACAGAAAAAATCGAAATGGTCTGATAAACGGAACACTTGAAAGTGGAACCAATCATCCGTATGTGGAAAAAATCGAAACTTGGAAAAGGGAACACTTGAAGAAATTGGAACCAGTCATCAGTATATGGGAAGAATCGAAATATGGAAAGGGAAACACTTGAAAGTGGAACCAGTCACCAATATACGGAAATAACCGAAACATGGAAAACGGGACACTTGAAAGTGGAACCAGTCATCAGTATTTTAGAAAAATCGAAATATGGAAAAGGGAACTCCCTAAAGTGGAACGATCGAAATGGGGACAAGGAAACGCTTTAAAGAGGTGCATATCTTGTCCTCAGTGCTTGGTAATAATCGAAACAGTGAAGGAGAGAAAACGCCTCAGAGTGAAACAGCAGTGACAGTGGCACTTCTGAGATATGGTCCTTGGCTCTGTGAAAAAGTTAAGGATATCTTAGTTTAACCAGACCACTGGGCTGGTTAGGCAGCTCTCCTAGGGCTGGCTCGAAGGATTAGATTTACTTTACGTGGCTGAGAACCAACTGGTTACCTAGCAACGGGACCTACAGCTTATTGTGGAATCCGAACGACATTATGACGAGAAATGAATTTCTATCACAAGAAATAAATTCCTCTAATTCTTCATTGGCCGCTCGGAGAGTCGAACGCTGGGCCAACAGCGTGCTAGCCGAAAGCTCTACCCACCCATCCAATGAAGAACTCTTTGGCTGTGTGGAATATTATCTACTGTAAAGATATGATAGTTTTACCATAGCTAATTTATTTTGATTTTCTCCAGTCACTGGCAGCTCTCTACAAGTGCTCGAGTTGTCATGATTTCAGATTGCATCAGTCAGTTTACACGACAATGCACGTTACTTCGTAATCTCCAAAGAATAATAGATTTTTTCTGTCAAAGGATTTCCTTTGTTGGAAGCGACATTCATTCCTCGTTTTGGTAAGTTTTTCGTATCTTATCCCCTTCACAAATGACATTTTACTTTTGACTCGTCCACCATTATTTTTGAAAGCAGCTGGTTGATCCAGGAAATCTTTAAAGTGGACAGTAACGGCTCATGTATATAAATTTCAAAAGTTTTATTCGATTTTGTTTACGAATTTATCTTCCAACGTAGATCTCAGATGAACTAACAATATGGTAGTTACTTCTTCTTATGTGCTTTTTGCTGTTTTGGCTTTGCATAGTCTATGCATAAACTGTGCATAGTTTATGCCTGTTAAAAGTTCTTGGTTAATTATTTTGAAGTTCTGCTTACACAGGTTAATGTTTTTCTTAAAGATCCTAATATGGGCTCTATTCTTTGTCAGCTACTATGCTAATGAAAGGTACTGCCTGCTTAGGAGGGTACGATGGTCGATAGTCAATTTATGTCCTTATCAAAGCCCTAACACACACTCTCTCTCTCTCTCTCTCTCTCTCTCTCTCTCTCTCTCTCTCTCTCTCTCTCTCTCTCTCTCTAGAATTTATGTAGACTTGATTTTTTTTCAGGACTGGAGCTTAAGATCTTTCCTTTTCACCACAAAAGCTGCTTTTTAGTTGTTATTTATGTAGTCCTCTATCAGACTGAGTCGAAATTTGAAATATGAACGAATGTTTTAGGCGATATTCATGAATGGTTCCCCAGAATGTCAGGATGTGGGTGGGTAGGATTTCCGTAGACTTTGTAGTAAGAATTATTGCTAGTAATTACTGGAAATATTGCAGCCAAATTTATGACTTGTTCAAGTGAACAACTTTTTATTTACCTGATATTTTGTGTTCAGTATGGCTAGATTAGCAGCTATTATTCATAGGCGTTTTGTTTCAGTATGGTGTAGAGGATTATTTGTCTCAGCGTTACAATGAGTAGGACATGAAAAACAAGCGCAGCAGTTTGATTAAGGTCTTTTAACAGAAAACACTGGCAAATCGAGTGCTTTGCCTTGTGAAAAAAATTTAACCCACCCATTAAAAAAAAAAAAAACTTTTTTGATGAGAGGTTAGATCTTGCAATTATGCGGTACTTTAATTTCTCTTCAAGGGCAGCAGTAACATACAATGATATTCAAGTGAAAAAGTGAGTATGCAAGGTCCCAGTGCAACTATAGAGCTACAATATCTGCCTCGTAACCACTTGGATAGTAATATTGGTAGGGATTTTTAAAATAATTTAATTAAGTTGAGACTATCTTACTTCATCCATTTTCTCAAATGTGGTTGGAACTGCAACACTTGCCATCCCTTTTTCAAATTTTTTTAAAGAACTTGCATGTATGAAGGCACGCAAACAGTACATGTAATGTGGATGCCAGAGATACCTTTATGAATGTAGATATATTAACGACTCTGTCATGTAATTTATCGTCGTAAATGTTTATATTTTACAAGCTACTGTTGATTTTGACTCCTGCAATCTGCAGAAGATTCTTGGATCTTTTATGTAAGATCATCAGATTTTTAATAAAATCTTCATGTATTTCCAAAACACAGTGGGGGTTTAATTAATATAAAATCCACAATCTTTGGCTAGTGATAACATCTAAGAAACCTTTTAGACTATCATATATAGTCCGTCATTTGTTATCGTTGTCATTAATTCAGTACCCTGGCCGTCTTTCAGTTGTGTAGACCTAATACGCTTGATGTAAAGAAATGATTTTCTCTTAATATCTTCTTTCAAAAATGTTTATTAACTTTGGCTTTCGTTAGTTCCGGTCAGTACGTGGTTGGATGATTATCATGAAACTCCAGACGCTTCCGGCAGAATATCCCCTTTTGCCCTGGAAAAATATTTTTTTATTATTAATACTATAAAGGAGGTGTTATCGTTTTTATGTTGGTGATGACAGCTGAGATGTCGAGGGATAAACTTACCCCTTTATGATACCAAACAAGAACCCTATATTAGAATAGTGGTGAAATTCCTGTACACATACAAAGAAACAGAAGCACTGACACTGATGGGTAGGGAAGAGAGAAAGACTAATATCGGCACTCGCTGTTATAGAGCAATCGTCCAATTGGAAGGAAATCGCTTTGATGTCTCCGACAGACTTGGTTCAAAGAGTTTCTTGGGAGACGATGCAGGAGGTCAAGATTGAATCTCTCTCTCTCTCTCTCTCTCTCTCTCTCTCTCTCTCTCTCTCTCTCTCTCTCATATACGGAAGTATGATGATTATTATACTGTATATATATATATAATTATACATAATATGCATGCACGTATATATTTAATCATATATATATGTATACATGTATATATTTAATCATATATGTATGTATACATGTATATATTAATAATATATATATATATATATATATATATATATATATATATATATATATATATATATATATATATATATATATATATATATTTATATATATATATATATATATATATATTATATATTGTATCTTTTCCTTCATCCAACCGTCAGTGATTCCAGGAGCATTTTCGACACCAATTCATTGAATTCCCTTTAATACAATGTCGCTCCAGGGGATGTGTTTATTGAGATATGAGCAGGCAGGAAGGGCGCTTAATTTGGATTATGTTACAGATTGCCTTGGTCATTGAACTGTGGTCTGGCTTGAATTAGTGTATGTGTGTTTGCGTAGCATTGGTGAAATCGTACGTTGACAGATGTATTCAGCTGTGTGCCGACAGTTTGAATGTCTAAGGTCAGAAGGTGTCATGTTTTCAGACATAGGTTCTTGAGTGGAAATTGTAGCTTCTCTGGTGAAGCCAAATTGTATTTCCTCTCGCTGTGGGAGATTTTAATTCCCTTTGTAAGTTCAGTAATTCAGTCTCCAATTGTGGGTTGGTGTAAGATACTGAAGGACGGTAGGAATTTTGGTGTTTGCAGAATTGTAGGCATCATAGAATTTTAGTGTGACCAACACAGCTACATAGATCTTTGGATATCTATAGGTTCCTGCCAAACGAATAAAATTTTAGAATACACACACACACACATATATATGTATACATATGGATAGAATATATACATTTGATAGATGTATCCCAACAGAGGAAAATTATATTCGTTGCTACCTAAGATGACAGTAGTTTACGGTCGATGAGCATTGAGTGACGGTTTTTAAGAGGTTACAAAAGCAACTCCTGCGTCTGTTATGTATATTAAATTCTCTCATATATTCTTTAAAGGTTGTGCCTTACGTAATTCTATTTTTAGCCGGTAAATGATTCCCGCTGGTCCTCGTTAACCGCATAGTTTGTCCGCATACTAGTATAGAAGAATTGCTATCGGATCTGGTATAATTCTTAGTTGACAGATTTTCTTCAGGTGCAGTGAGCGAACACCTTGTTTTCGTACTCACACACAAATGAATATCTGTAGGATTAGCTGCAGTCATCAGCGTTCAGACTCCTCAGGAATTTTGTGAATTTACAGCGTATCTACAGGGGAATCAACCTTCTTTTCATTGTACGAATACATCAGCGAAAGGAAGAAGTGTTCCACGTGAAACCAAAATCAGACCCTTCATAGTATAGTGAGCCAAGTCATGAAATTATTAATCTTTCCTGATAGTGATGAATATGTTATATTGAATGCACCAAGAATGTAAAACAGGTTCGAGGCGCCTTCTCCACAACTGCAACATGTTAACAACTTGTAAATCTGACATCCCTTGATATTTGTAACCCAGATGTCGTTATCTCCGAACAGTTTTTTTTTTATCATCGAACATTTGCATTACAGATGTTTGGTTCCGCTTATTTTTTGTTCTTCGGCATGGATGAATTATTTATTATGGGGAAGGTTTACTAGAAAAAGCTAATATTTTGCAGCAGGCTTCCTAATTAATCTAATTTTTTTCTATTTATTTTTTTAAAATTCTCATTTGTTTACTTCACGCCCCATTTTCTTCAACTTTGTATTTGTTTATTTCCACACCCCATTTTCTTCAACTTCGTATTTGTTTACGTCCACATCCCATTTTCTTTAACTGCATTTGTTTACGTCCACATCCCATTTTCTTTTATTTACTTCCACACCCCATTTTCTTTAACTTTGTATTTGTTTACTTCCACATCCCATTTTCTGTAACTTTGTATTTGTTTACTTACACATCCCGTTTTCTTTAACTTTGTATTTGTTTGATTTCACATCCCATGTATTTGTTTACTTCTACATCCCATTTTGTTTAGCTTTGTCTTTGTTTGTTTCTGCACCCCATTTTCTTTAACTTTGTATTTGTTTACTTCCACATCCCATTTTCTTTAACTTTGAATTTGTTTACTTCCACGCCCCATTTTCCTTAACTTTGTATATGTTTACTTCCACACCCCATTTTCTTTGACTTATTTTTTGCTTCCACACCCTACTTTCTTCAACTTATTTGTTTACTTCCGCGCCCCATATTCTTATACTCTTTCTCTGTTTCTGGGTGGAAGGCTAGGGTGCAAGTATCCAAAGCCACTCATTAAAACGCCTTTCCTTTCGATACCATATCACTTATTTCTTGTACTTGGAACCATTACGGCGACCGTATCTCATCCAACACTGACAGCGGGAACTGTTGCGTTGAAATAGATAACTTTTAGTCCACCGTTGTTTTGCGAAATGCTGCTCCTTCCATCGATGTTTGGTTCATCTTTCTGGGGGTGATTTATGCTCAGTTTGGAAATGTATATAACACGGCAGGCTGTAGGTTATTAGGCTGGGAGGTTCGTCTGCACTTTGAAAATAGTTCTGGAATATGTGGGCCTTGTATGAGTTCTTTGGACTTTCATTGAACTAAGCAATTTCGAAAATTTGTGTATGTTCTTACTTCTCAAGGCATATATGCTAGCCGTTGTATTTACATAAATCTGGTGGATGACTGGGACCATATTTTTGGTGAAATGAACATTTTATCATCTCTAGATTTCCTAACTGAACCTATTTGAACTTTGTCTGTATAATGTATTTGATCTTTTATTTAGCTCTTAAAACTTTTACATAGGGCATAATAATTTTTTATATGAGCTTTTCAGTCGAGAAACATGCCAAGTGCCATTTTTAAAATATAGTAAATTAAATTAAAAATACTTTGGCCCAGGATGTTTCTCGACTGAAAGGCTCATATGAAGATTTAATATACAAGAAAAGCGCTCTTATATCTTATATATAAGCTTTTCAGTCGAGAAACATGCCAAGTGCCATTTTTAAAATATAATAATTAAATTAAAAATACCTATGGCCCAGGATGGCGCTTGGCATGTTTCTCGACTGAAAGACTCATACAAATTTTATTCCTTCATTATTCGTGGTGCCCGTGGATCCAAATAAACTCTTGCTGTGAGTTAAACGGATAAGTACATTGGACTGCAACTTGTAAAGTAAGGCATTTAAATACATGCTCGTAATTATGCTGAAGTAACTGGGTTGGGCATCTGGTGAGGAGAGGAGATGCCGAGTGACATGTTGGAAGAGCGATCGCGGAAATGGAAATGCTAAGAACGTGAAGAAGATGAAGGCCTAAGAGAAGGTGGACAGACTGCATTCAAGGAGACATGAAGGAAGACACAAGATAAAAACATCTAGAGGATACTTGTTGAAAACAGCGACCCCGACTCGGGATAAAGCTGAAATGAAGAGGAAGAAGAGGTTGGGAAAGAAAACAAAAGTGTTGAAGTGTAGAATCAGCCTCAGTACTCCATAATTTATTAGTAACCCAAATTAGCTGTTATTATTATTATTATTATTATTATTATTATTATTATTATTATTATTATTCATTGTGCGTTTAAATATGACAAGGAAAAAAAGACCATGAACTCAGCGAACAGATTATCTCAAATTAATGCGTATATATTTGAAAAGGAATGAGAATGAAAATTATGATAAATGTTTTACAGACAAAATAAGATAAGTACCATTTTTCGTTAATAAACTGGAAACGGAAGGAAAAATGTTAGAGAGAATAGCGCAAAGGCCAAATTGAACGACTGCCTAGCAATACAGAAAAGGATAGAAATAAACATGCATCCGTACATGTCTCAGATAAACCTCATATTCTCTAATTATGGAATTTCTTTCAAGTCAAAAAATTTCTCCCAAGGATAATCATCGCGGAAAGCGGACTTAGAAAAAGTTCAACTATCTTAATTCGCAGCGTGAAATTGAAGTGCCTTCCTCGACAGACTTTTGCATTGAAGACCGTTGGGAGTCATTTTGAGAAAATCCGAACGTCGCCCGTTTCATTTTTTCCTCTCTGCGTTTATTGGACGGTTCTGCAACGCATCTGGAAAAAGAAGCCTTTTCCTCAGCTGTCGTTGTTGATTAACTGCAGATGTACTGCCTGTTCATTCCTTCGCTCAATCATTCTCAGAAAGTGGTTGATAAGGTCAGTTTTGTGAACAGGGTCCCTCACAATATTTTTAGGGTAAAACTGAGCCATCTGGGATATTTGATTTTCACACAGTAGCGATAGGATGCCGAACTTCTTGTAACTTATATTGTCGATCGCATCTGTCCGGTGACAGAAATATTTTTAATATTCGTCGCACCAATATCCCCCAGTCACAGGAATATGAAATGTGATTCCCGAGGAATATACAGGTATATATAATGCGCAGGGACATCATAAAAGTAGACATTTTATTATCGGCAAATTCACTTCAAATCTATGAAGTCACCTGGTGCGATACGCGGAGCGAAATGAAACTAACCTGTCTGTGAGAAGGCTCCTTCGTCCTTCCAGGAATCTTGGTCGATCATGCAATTCAGGTCAGAGCTTTAGGTCTAAGAGTGATCAGAGAGTATTCGTTCAGTAACCTCGCCTGCACCTGCATCCGGCTCCCTTTGCGAAAGTTGTTTGATTTTGGGATATGTAGAAGTTTTCGCCCGTCCGAAAGTTTGGATAGTCGCCCGTGTCTAATTGTTTAGACAAGGTATCTGTTCTTAATTACGTCTCGTGTAATCGACAAATTTGTAAAGCGAATTTAAATTCAGCCGTTGCCTGTCTCATTATTAAGCCTGTAGTGGGGACTTTTCTCAGGCTACCATGTTGCTTCAGAGGAATAGCAATAAAAAAAAACTCGTGAAAACTAGACGGTTGGAATTTATTAGATTTTGTTCTTTCTCGTTAAGTCATTGGCATAGCCTTGAAGTTACCTAAATGTGTGTGCCTGAATCCAGTACTCCAAGATTCGATACTTATATAAAAGCTACTTTGGTTACTTTGGCAAAAGGGCTATTGTAAGATCAGAATAGCATTAAGGGTGCATTTTTTCAGCCCAGATTTGTTCCGAGTGTAACACGTGCTACAGAATTTCTGATAGTTTTTTGAAGTCCCGTTTAATGTTAGATTGCTCATCAGTAAGGATTGGGCTAGAGAATGTTACCTTTAATGGGATATAGTCGCATGCTGTTCCCATGTTCAATATGCAGTTTACTATGGTGAGAATCCTTTCTATCATCACAATTTCGTATTAGTATATGAAGAATTGAAATAATATATCAGTTATTTTATTTATGACCATGGCGAGGTAATTCATTGTGAAATTGTTAGGAGGAATGTACCCTAAATTCCCCGATTAGATTAATACAATCGTCGTGAATCATGTTTCGAAATTCACATGCCCCCACGCAATATTGGACCCAAATTTTTGACTTTCACGGGACACATGAACATCAGTGATAAGGATCTTAATACTACATATAGAGGCCTTTTAATCTGTCGTTCAGATATTACGTTACTTCTTTATCCTGTGGGATGTCAAAGCAATATATGTAAATTATCTTGACAGCCTTGCGTGATAAGAAATCGGCAAACGGACCTGCTTTACCATTATAAGAGTATAGACATTGCATTTGTTGATCAAGATACTTAACCTTCAGGCGTACCTGGGTGAAGTTGTCTTTGTGATGCAGTTATGTTTAGGGGGAAAGGCTCTCATCATGCAGTAACCACAGTGCTAGTACGATGAAGATACAAGACTTGACAGGTAGGATGAGCAGTGGAGCTTGAAGCGCCACTGCTGGTACTGCTTTCGTGTTGGTGCGGGAAGCGGACATGAAGCTTTTAAGGTTTTTACTTTTTGCAGTGGGGTCTCGTCTTTGGTTTAGGTTTCAGGGGTTCAGAAGGCATCCCTTGTTAGAAGAGAGACGAAGTTAGTCGTACATGTCCTTTAGGGAGAGAGAGAGAGAGAGAGAGAGAGAGAGAGAGAGAGAGAGAGAGAGAGAGAGGCCTCTTGCCAAATGATCACTTTGAACGGATTAAGGGTCATTATAGCTCGCTCTCTCATTAAATCCTTCTCTCTCTCTCTCTCTCTCTCTCTCTCTCTCTCTCTCTCTCTCTCTCTCTCCTACTGTCGCTCTCGCGCTCTTTCTCTCTCTGACTCTCAGTGGTCTTAACGAGCTTGTCATCGCCATCGAGGGGCCATTCAATTATAGAGCGATTGACTGCCGCCCGTATGTAGGTAATCCTTGGCACGCAGAATATTGCCGTTCACTCCGATCTCCTGATTTAAATTTCGTCCTTTTTATTGCCACGAGAATTTTAATCAGACGATCGTGCGTATTTTGTTACAAAGGTTGATTTCTTGTCGGCTGTTTTCACGTTTTCTCTCCTTTGGTGTGGTATGTTGTTAAATCCATCATCGCTATTTCGAAGTAGAATATGAAACTGGTGTAACTGTTAGAGAATCTGTTGCGAGCAAAACTGTTTACTAGATCAGACCTGAAAAGGAACTGTTTTATCCAGTAACCGACACATTCCAGCTTTAAATATCTATTTTTACCGTACCCTCTCTCGCTCTCAAGAAATAAGCCGAAAAATCCAGAGTGAAGAACTACGGTAGGCTCCTTCAGCGACCCAGCCACTATTAAGTAACCTTTTGCAAACAAGCGACGCGTAGACGAGACTTAGTCTCCCCTTTTACGTATTTTTATTTCTCCTCTAACGGCAGGCGAGGTCATGTTAGGTCAGGTCACACGGGGCCTGCTGAAATTTAGGAGGAAGAGAAAGTGCTTTCTGGCTGTGACAACACACTGATGGCTTCAAGCCAAGAAACGGAGGAGGAGGAGGAGGAGGAGGAGGAGGAGGAGGAGGAGGAGGAGGAGGAGGAGGAGGAGGAGGAGGAGGAGGAGAGGAGGGAGAAGAAAAAGAGAGGAGAGCAGGATTCTGGGTTTAGCTTACCCAACACGGAACAGAATATGGATCTTCCGGCTGTGGGCGCCTCCTCTTCCTTACTCTTTTACTAACATTTTTCCTTCTCTCTGGATATCATTTTTCTTCTTTTATTTCGTTTCGTGTGAATTTAAAGGTCCGTGTCATCGGAGTTATTACGGGAACACCATTATTTTTATGTTGCTTTTGTGTGTATGTTTTTAAGTTTTTGAATCTTTGCACTTCATTCGTCACTTTTGTAACTTCGATACTTTTTACTGGAGAGCCTCCTCGCTCCATTAACCAAGTTCCCTAGGTGTCTATTTCATCTTTTTGAAGCAAAATCTCTCTGTTTCCTCCGTCATCGTGAATCGTTATCCCTTCGCAAGAGCAAAGACAAAGGAAGTACTTTTACCGCCTCGTGGAACATTGTTGTTTATTCGGCTGTGCAAGGTTTTGTCATTTAATGCAGGCAGTAGAGACAGCCTTCCAAGTCTGGTAAGAGGAAGAGAAGCACGCGATATATCGCACGCGTGTTGATTTTTTTATTTTTTTTTTTTTGGCCGGGGAGGGGAGGGGAGGGGAAGCCAGCAGCCTAAAGGAATTGTATGAAAAATGGCTTTCGTAGTGGCGAGAGGAGGTTAACTGGTCTGTTACCTCACTGAGAAATCTGAAGAAAGATTGAGTACGTTGAAAATAGTCTCGTCACGAAACTATTTAACCGTGCCTAGCTATTTCTAGCACGTCGTTTCAATTTGTTTTTATAGCATTTAAGCGCGCTGCGTATTTGCTGTTCCGACACTTTTTGTAGGCTTTGCTGTGACGTTTAGCTTAGATATTTACTTTGTATTCTCTCCCTGTCTCCCTCTGACCTCGATTTAGAAACCAGGCTCGCAGGGATAAAGTATTTGGTAGTGTATTATTTTTCTAATGATTTATTGGGTCGTGAAGAGTGTTAGCAGTTTGTTTTGGATATGCTTCAGGATAAATAAATTGGTTTTGGTTTTTAAAGACTGGACGGAATTTTCTTTTCTTTTATATTCGCATAGAGTCTTTTTTACTCTTAGAATGGGTAGAGAGATTGGCAAGCATTGAAGAACTTATCTTTCAAGTTATTTGACCTGTCTGTTTAAGTATCATTGTCATTAGTAATTCTGCGAAATTCAGGGGAATGTTAATGTTTCCATTTTCCTTATTTTTTTCTCTTGTAAGGTTTATGCGCAAAGATAATTTTTTCGGTGGTCTACATTCCAACATATGGTGAATGTTGAAGAAACAAACATTTTTATTTTAAAAGTCAAGTCATTTCTTATAAAATAATTGCCTTCTTTGGGTTCACTTTTGAATAGGTCTGCGATTCTCACCCGGCCTACATCCCACCAGTCGTCCACTTGAAAATAAAAACGGGGTGTGGGGTTAGCAGCCTCATCCTCTGCAGACTTGCTGAGAAATTGGAAAAGATAGAGACTTCATCCCAAAATGATGAGAAGCCGGAATATTATGGATATAAAACTTCTGCCACAAGCCTGAAAACGTTATTTGATAGTTTTGAAGATGCCTTGGAGTAAAGACGAAAATTTTGACCCTATGTTCATATAAATGTATACTTTTACGTGGGTCGGTCGGCTAAATAGTTCAATAATTAGTTAGTTGTATTTATATCGCCGTGCTTTACCTAAGACCACGTAATTCTGTCAATTAAGGCTAAAATTAAACTCTAAAGGAAAGACACTAAATAGATTAGGTCTCCAGCTGAAAACTAATTTAACAGGAAGCGGGTTTATTGCATAACCACATGGATTGATTTAACAAACTTACTGGAAAACTAGTCCAACAAAAGTAAAAATAAAGAGGAAATGGATTATTTATAGGAGCTAACAGCATCCCAGAATATTACTCCTAATCAAGACAAAATACCTCAATGCTACATAGAAATGAACGCAACAGATTTATGGGCCTCTTCAAAACGATTTAAAAGGCAGTTGACTGCAAGGAACGTCGAATTGATTCTTCTTGGCACTGATGATTCGGATTCTTCTCCAAGAAAGAGGATTTGTTCAGGCCCAAGGCTTACACACTTCTAGAAAAGACGTATCCAGATGACAATATTGCACTGCAGAAACTCTCACCCGTCATTACTTAATCACAAGGCGACGAATCTTCTATCAGGAATAATACTTTTAACAGCATGGAGGATAAGTTACGTGATTTCACTAGACAACAATGATTGTACTTGATAGATGAATGGGATATGTTTTATTAGGATTTCTTAGTCAGTGACTGTTTGAGAGAGGAAAATCTGAACAAGGAAAACGAGAGTCTCAGTTGAAGGGAAAGAGAACTGGGAGTAATTGTCAAAATCAGACTCACTGCTGGGTGAGTTAATGCAGTGATCAGTTGCATAAGATTCCTCGGTCCGTCTGGAATAACAATTTTCTCCCTCGTCTTGAACAAAGGGGGAGAGAGACAAAGCGAGCTCCGAGACAGAGGGCTTACACTCCTTGCTCTGAGAATATCTGCTGAGGGTCTTGGTGTTGGGGCAGCTTCTGTCTGCTTGCTTCAAAACTCCTCCTACCCAGGGTCTGACCTGAAATGACAATAGACTCGCCAGTACACAGGATAAAGAAGACTATGAGCTGTAGGAACAGTGCCTCTAAGGTCTGTCCTAGCGAAACCTATCCCTGATTTACGGCCTTCTTGGCTAAAATTCTCGCCCGTTGGCCGGGAGGCTACTTATTTTGAAAACAACCCCTGGGCTTCCCGCTAAGAGGCAAGGAGGGGAGGTCGGACAGTGAATATTTGTAATAATATATATATATATATATATATATATATATATATATATATATATATATATATATATATATATATATATATATATACACATAATTATTAAGCCACAAATATCGTTTAATATCCAGTTCACCACACCTTGGAAATAACTTACACCGAAGCCGAATAATAATTGAGAAGTAATTCGTCGCCGGGAGGATTTTAACCACTGCCTGGTTTGTAAACAACTGTAGACAGTGATTTTCACCTCTTCATAGCGGGGAGGTCAAAGTCATTGTTTGTCGTTTCTAAACCAGGCAACGGTTCGAATCCTGCAAATAACGAAGCCTTTATCAACTATAATGCCTAGCGTAAATGTTAATCCCAGTATATAATGAATTGGGTTTTAAATGATATTTTTGGCTTAGTATTTGTGAACATAACGAGTCTAGCATGCGTAAGTGACAAGAATTCATATAATACATATGACTTGTATCACAAGAAATAAAACATGGTTAAAAAAAAAAAGAGTCATTGTATGTGTAAGTGTGTTGTTTGTGTTGTATGTAAACGGAGAGGATCTATTTAGAAAATACTTTTTTTTTCGATAGGCTGGTTCTGATTGATTTGCTTTGCTCTCACTGCCACGCAACACCGCGCAGCTATGGAATGTTCACATAGTTTTTATGCTGTTTTCGTGTTGGCAACCCTGTGCCAGATATCAAGTTTAGTAAAACAACACCTCTTCTTTTTTTTTTTCAGAGATGATTTTCAGGAGATATCCGATTTAGAAAATACTATTATATATATATATATATATATATATATATATATAGAAATCATCAACACACAATCACGTTTTCGATCACGGCTGGTTCTGGATTAATTTTCTTTGCTCTCACCTGCCTAACTGCTTGCATACCAGCGAGTTTTCCCCAACCGCTCAGCTATGGAATGTTCAATTATCCCTTCTGAGTGAATAAGATAGAAATCATCAGTTTTTTCTGACTGCGTCTTTCATTTCTGTTTTCTATTGGGTCATTGCTGAGTCGGAAGTTTGCGCTTACCCCAGAAGAATTGGGTTCCAACCCTGTGCGATGCCAGATATCAAGTTTAGTTCCCGAGTAACAACACCTCTTTTTTTTTTCACTCAGAGATGATTTTCTAGCAGATATTGGGGAAAACTCTCTGGTATGCAAGTTACTGAAGAAGTTGTGCAGTTGTATTCCAACTTCTTTTAGACTATGTATGGATATATATATATAGTCATTTATATATATATATATATATATATATATATATATATATATATATATATATATATTATATATAATATATATATTATATAAAGGACGTTCGAATGCATAGTTTGGCGATGCTTGGCAACAGTTACCAAAAATTAGCGGGAGGTGTCTTGTACACTGTGTCAAAGTATCATTTCGATCAAATATTTAGTTTGAAAGATATTTGAGAAAAACGATGACTCGAGGTCCCTGAAATGGATAGTAGGAGGCAGTCTGCCCTGAAAACCTCAATGGTACAGGTACCAACTTAGGATCTGTGTTCTTTCATGAAAGACCAGGGTCCTGTCCTGATGTGAATCAGAATATATATATATATATATATATATATATATATATATATATATATATATATATATATATATATATACATACAGTTTATATATATCTGACTCACATCATACAGGACCCCAGTCTTTCAAATGAGTGGCCAATTGACCCACACAGGTCATTAAAGAAGTTGGTACCTAAGTACTCCCATACCCGAGGTTTTCAGGGCAGGCTGCCGCCTACTATCCATTTCAGGGACTGTGAGTCATCGTTTTTCTCAAATATCTTTCAAACTAAATATTTGATTGGAATGGTACGTTGACACAGTGTACAAAACTCCTCCCACTAATTCTTGGGAATTGTTGCCAAGCATCGCCAAACTATGCATTCGAACGTCCTTTATCCCTATCCCGTCCCTCCCTCACCCCTCCCCCTCTCCCCTCTTCCTTCCCTCAACCCACTCTCCGCCCCCCCTTTCCTGTCTATGGCGGATAGCGGACGTTCGATTACGTAGAATAGTCCTGTTGACTCATGCGACTTTGCCTTTAAAAGCCAAGAGTAAACTCCTTAACTGACACCATTTGACAATGCATTATATTAACAAAAATTAGCGGGAGGTGTCTTGTACACTCTGTCAAAGTACCATTTCGATCAAATAATTAGTTTGAAAGGTACTTGAGAAAAACGATGACTCCCGGACCCTGAAACGGACAGTAACATGCCAGCGAATTTTTTCCGACTTCCCGACCCTCATTGAGTCAATTCGTCCCTCTTTTGACGAGCTGGCGTATCCCATTTTTTTTTTTTTTTTATTTTTGAGTTTTCCATCCAAAGTGTCTCAGTTTTTGATAACTCTGTAGCATATTACAATTTCATCTGGCTGCGTTGTCACTTTTCCAACCCGATCTCCCCAAAAGATGAGCTAATTAGCATGCCTGAATAATATCAGGATCTTTGAAGCTTACTTTCTCAGAATGGGGAAAAAACGGCTTACGCCAGTTCGTCAAACTAGGGACGAATTGGTAGCACGTCATTCGAATTACCCTTTCATCGTGAATGTGATGGAACTAATGAACACATGAGCACGTGTTTCACAGAAATACGAATGAAATGCTACCAATTGACATACACTTGTAAATTGGTAAAATTACTGGGGGTTATGCTTAAAACGTAACTTAAACTTGGGAACTGTGCATAGACGTCCCAATCCAGCGTATTCTTCCATTTTAGCTACAGCAAATGAGAGAGAGAGAGAGAGAGAGAGAGAGAGAGAGAGAGAGAGAGAGAGAGAGAGAGCACTGGAATGAATTTAGTCTATACCCCTGGAGGCGAAAGAATTAATTACCAACGCTTATTTGGCTCAGAATATCCTCTTCGCAAACTACGTTAATAAATAAGCACTCAGGGTATGCGCTTAACATCCCAAATGTTTTGAATGAAATTAGACGTAAATATAAATAGGGGCTGAAAGCCGTTTTCTTGCCGAGGGAAAAATGCAGTGCTTTCTGCGCCATTAAGATGTCCCTGGCAGAACAGTGCCTAATGAGGCTTTTTCCTTTTTTTCTCCTCCTGCTTTCGAATGTGTTTTTCCTCTCTTCTGTTTGCCTTTTTAGCACACACACACACACACACACGCAGATGGACAAATGGAGAAAAAGGAATAACTAACGCGAGAACCAAGATATGTGTGTCAGTCTGCCTTACTTGACTTTGGAAGGGAATTATGTCCACGGCAGTTGATCGAAGCGTGAGCCCAGTTGGCAGCCTGTTTGAATTTGGAAAGGCTCGTCTTAACGATCGAGGGACCAGAGGTACTAACACTGATGACCTAATTAGGGAATTCTTGGTGGTTAGTTGAATGTTCTGGGCTGCAGTCACGGAAGAGTAGGATACAGGAAGAATAAATAAAGAAAAAACATCAGGAACGAAGGATCACCCATTCCTATGGAGACATCTGCTAAATAAATTACACTGTATAATGCGCACGTGTGTATATATATATATATATATATATATATATATATATATATATATATATATATATAGAGAGAGATATATATAGAGAGAGAGAGAGAGAGAGAGAGAGAGAGAGAGAGAGAGAGAGAGAGAGAGAGAGGTTTAGCAAGGAGAATCAAGGTCGATTTGTTGGTAAAAATTACAAAATCTCTAAGATTATCGAAGAACCGTATTCATTAGCAAAGAAATCTTGTTTTTAGAAGGCTTTTCCTGTGACCCTCTCTCTCTCTCTCTCTCTCTCTCTCCCCCTCCCTCCCTCCCCTCCCTCCCGTGTTATCAGTCATGGGCATAGTTTCCTTGGGCCTGAGCTTGGACCAATACTTCTGGGTGTTTGTGTTGCTGTTATTGGAAATTGGGTCTCGGAGGTCTACCCCCGAAGGGGACGTTTTTCTCTCTCACATTTTTTTCTCTCTCTTCTCTCTCTCTCTCTCTCGAGCTAGCTGGTCAGGTTTGTCATGAATGTCAGAGATGAATACCTATCGGGCTTTTTATGTCGTCAGAACTATCGTTATTTTGAATTTTAATAATGCTGTTAGTGCGAGAATTACTTGTAAATAAAATTTTCTCTCTCTCTCTCTCTCTCTCTCTCTCTCTCTCTCTCTCTCTCTCTCTCTCTCTCTCTCTCTCTCTCTCAGCATCCATCCATCCATCCATCTCGATACGATAAATCCTCTCTCTCTCTCTCTCTCTCTCTCTCTCTCTCTCTCTCTCATCTCATCTCATCCATCCATCCATCTCGATACGATAAATCTCTCTCTCTCTCTCTCTCTCTCTCTCTCTCTCTCTCTCTCTCTCTCTCTCTCTCTCTCTCTCAGCATCCATCCATCCATCTCATACTATAAATCCTCTCTCTCTCTCTCTCTCTCTCTCTCTCTCTCTCTCTCTCTCTCTCTCTCTCTCTCTCTCTCTCTCTGCGTCCATCCATCCATCCACCTCGATACTATAAATTATTCTCTCTCTCTGTCTCTCTCTCTCTCTCAGCATCCATCCATCCATCCACATCGATACTATAAATAATTCTCTCTCTCTCTCTCTCTCTCTCTCTCTCTCTCTCTCTCTCTCTCTCTCTCTCTCTCTCTCTCAGCATCCATCCATCCATCTCGATCAGCTGGAAGACATTTCCAGACATTATATTTTAGAGGACGAAATGAGTCAGCCCTCTTTGATCGGCGGAGAGTTAATTTACAGAGACTCCACTGCTTATTCTCGCGTCCCTCTTCTCGGCACCTCGTACCTCCCATCTACCTGTGGGTTCCCCCGTTGGTCCTTTCAGTTCACCCCTGTGATCCAGGTTTGCATCTTTTTTTTTTTTTTTGTATGATTCTGGACTTCTTTGAAATTCTCTGCTTCTCGTTGGTTAAAAGGCATGAGAGAGAGAGAGAGAGAGAGAGAGAGAGAGAGAGAGAGAGAGAGAGAGAGAGAGAGAGAATGTGTTCTCTTATTCCTCTTCTTTTATCATTATGATAATGCATGAGAGAGAGAGAGAGAGAGAGAGAGAGAGAGAGAGAGAGAGAGAGAGAGAGAGAGAGAGAGAATGTGTACTCTTATTCCATTTCTTTTATCATTATCATAGTGCATGAGAGAGAGGGAGAGAATGTGTTCTCTTATTCCTTTTCTTTTACCATTATCATAATGTATGAAGAGAGAGAGAGAGAGAGAGAGAGAGAGAACATGTTCTCTTTCTCCCTTTTTTAACATTATCATCATCGTTTCCGAGATGCTTTCCCTAATATTGGTTATTCGCGGTTACGCATCTTTCCCTTGCAAGGGTTCATTGAAATGTTCCCTTAAAGTAGGTCCCCAGCGTTGCACACTGCGCCTACTCCTAGAGGATATCCATCCTACGACTGACTCGAGTCCCGGCTGCATACACAATGTGGTTTCGTAGACATAGCTAGGTGGTACTTTTCTTCTTTTGCGGGATGTTCTCAGCCATTCGTCCTGCGCCTCATCCTAGTGGGTGTCAACTGTGACTTTTGTGTTCCTGCGGAGGAGCGTCTCTGCTTTGGTGGCACAGAGGGTGTCAACTTGGCCGGTGGCAACGTTTAGGTCGGTGGTGGGAGGTGTTGCTGTATAAGTAGGTAAGGCCGCAGCAACTCGTGAATGAGACATCACCTTTACTCCTCACCACCGCCGTCACTACAGCCACCTCCATCATGCCCACTCCTTCTCCCACCTGGAAAGGATGGGGAAAATGACTTAATTCATTATTATGAGGCCTCGGTGCGACACGAAAATATTGACTGATCGTACAATGATATCGTCTCAAGATCCCTACAGAAAGGGACTTGGCTACATTTCACGTCGTGACTGTGTCCTCAGTCATTTTCGTTTGCACTGTATTCTGCCTGTCTATCTTTTTGATCGATTGACAGGTTATTTTGGCGTGACAACAGCCAGGGTCACAGAGGCCAGGTCATTGAAATTTGGTCATGCGCAGAGATGAAGATAACATTCATACTTATCTGTTACAGATGTCAATATTTCTAGTACAGGAAAGAAGATAAACCATCGTTACGAAAGATTCTCTCTCTCTCTCTCTCTCTCTCTCTCTCTCTCTCTCTCTCTCTCTCTCTCTCTCTCTCTCTCCTGACACAGTCAAGGATCCCCGAAAGAAGTCAGGTCTTGCCAGAAAAGTATGTAAATGAACTTGCCCCTTCAGAGACGACAGATCCGCATCCTGGAAATAGGCAGGTTGAATGATTTACGAGAGAGGAAAGGAGGCTAAGAAACCCATGTCCTGCAAGTGTTGTACAAATGATTAATCAGGCCGATCAGCTCTTTAGTTCTCGAGATCCAGACAGCGTCTGTGAGACTGAGATGCCTGGCATGTGCGAGGAGAACAGAGAATGGAGAAGGTATACAATCAAGAAGCGTTCGAGAACAATGCCCGAAGTCATATCTGTAAAACGAGCGGAATACGCAGAGGTACGGCCTTGCCACTTGAGTTGAGGTGAATTCAAATTAGGCTCATTTGTTATCCGAATAGGAGTCAGTTCTGCTTACCAAGAAGAATAATTTGTGGTCCTGTTATGACAGTATGATTATAAACTACGAACGCGAGATGAAAATCGCGAAGGGAGCAAGCTAGATCTTACTGATAGCATGAGGCGAAATGAAAACTCACTTGGAGGTCGCATCAGAGGGGAAAGCACCGTCAAGAGGAATTTAATATCTTTGTGTAATCACTTAATAAAACGAGGAAAACATTTATGACAATTCATCCGGCACGCGTCTTTTGAGAGAACGAGAAATTGTCGAATGGAAGTATGTGGTGGTTCATGGTACCGTGGCAAAATCCAAGGATCGAGACCATTAGCAAAATGGTTCCTGATTCTGTAAAATTCTACTTTACATAGCATTCGGAATTAATCTTAGCTGAACCAGCCGTCGTAGTACAATTCATTCTCTTTCTTGCTCCAGCTGAAACCAGTGGGTGGAGTCCCAAGAGTATGCGAAATACACTCTACCAAAGCTTCGTGAACTGCCCAGGAAAGAATTTTATCTTAATAGTAGTAGAGAGTTCAATAAAGAATTTGTTATAAGACCTTAACATTTACTTCAAAACTCTTCCCAGATTTAAAAAAATAATAACTTTATGACCAAATCACTGAAAATTGTAGCATTCTGTTTGCAAACTCGGATATTAGTAGGAAGTCTAATATACGATTGAATGCAGAAATAGAAAGGTACGTTCCTCCAAGATTCGTTTCAAGATGGCTGCAGCCCAGACTTAGATTTTGGCGAGCTTATGTGAATTTGTAAATGGGAATTCAGAAGACACTTAGTAATGAGTGGAAGGCGATTATCTTGAAACGGTGCTGTTGGAAAATAGTAAGTGAAAGATTTGATCACTAACCACGCCAAATACAGGGAAAGGGCTGAAACGGCGCCGCCTTTGGCAAAGACGTCAGAGAATATACAGAATCGAGACATAAGAAGGAATGTTGGCAAGCAGATCCCTATGGCTGGCTTTGCCAAAAGCCTCGGAGATGTCAGGATTTGAATAGTATTATGTATTATGTCATTCGAGAATTATTTCTTGCTTCGTGTTCTGTTGCATGTAATGAAATAAATTTTTGAAAAGTATTTCCCATTTTCTATGGATTTTTATAATATGGTGTGCGCGTTTCCGCTTTGAGCGAAATAATTCTTAATAGGAAATGTAACTTGCGATCCGTCGGACATTGAAATAAAACATGCTCCCCTAAACCCGGAGAGAGAGAGAGAGAGAGAGAGAGAGAGAGAGAGAGAGAGAGAGAGAGAGAGAGAGAGAGAGAGAGAGTCATACCGTTGGTGATTTATGTTTTTAATTTCTTGATTTCTCGCCATGGGAGGCTCGGCTTATGACTGGTTCTTAGGTAAATTGAATATACGAATAAAAAATTTTCAAATAAAAAGATTTTTGATCGATAAGTGAATGATTCATGCGTCGCAACGGTGGACAAAATAAACTTTTATATTTTTAGTCCTTCTTTAAAGAGAGAGAGAGAGAGAGAGAGAGAGAGAGAGAGAGAGAGAGAGAGAGAGAGAGAGAGAGAGAGAGAGAGATGAATTGTAAAGTAATGGAACAAGAGTTCTGTATCCTTGCCGTAATGAATGTGACGCATTTTGGTCTAATATGAGGCAATTGCAATGAAGAACTGCTACTCTTGTGGTGCAATTAGGAAGGCCAGACCTCCTTTTTCTCATCTTTTACGTGAACTGAAACATTCAGCTCTTAGGAGCTGGCTAATGTTACCTCGCGAGTTGAGACTGTGGAGAGGAAAACTCCCTAAAAACAACTTTGATCTTGGGGACCGCAAAGAGAAATGTAATTCTTCAAAGATAGTATTGCGAGTGGGGTCAGTGAGCAGAAATGTCGGTTTTTGAAGATAGCCTTACACGTAGGAAAAGTGGAGAGGAATATAATTCACTGAAGATGAATGTGGAAGTGTGAAGAATGGATTGGAATGCAATTCCGGTTAGGAATGTAATTTCAGAAAGATAACCGTGCAAGTCGAGATCAAGAGTGGCTTCAAGAAGTCCCGCTGTACGGGATTATCTCATAGTAATGGTTCAGGGGATAACACTTTTTTTTTTTATAATTTACCGGACCAGATGTTTTAACACCATATTGCTCTTTCATTTTGATATTTCTTAAAGAATGGAGGCAGACACATATGGCCCAGGTTGGGCTCAACGTCTTCGCAAATTGCCATTGCATCTGTTGTACTAAAATTCAGTGATTTACATTTCACACATATCAAGATATAATCCCAAATTTTCACCGTAGGGTGGAAGTGCCGTCAGTGCACCTCATGCGCGGTGCACTGTAGGCATTACTTAAAGCTCTTTGTAACCTCCCTTCGGCCCCTAGCTACAACCACTTTCATTCCTTTTACAGTGTCTCCATTCATATTCTTTCTTCCATCTTACTTTCCACCCTCCTCTAACGATTGTTTCATAGTGCAACTGCGAGGTTAACCTCTTGTTACACCTTTGTAGCCTTTTACTCTCAATTTTCCTTTCAGCGTTGAACGACCTCGTAGGTCGCAGCGCTTGGCCTTCGGGCTAAATTATATATTCTGATCTGCATTCTGTCCCAAATGTTTCCATTTATAAAAAATCGTATTGGAGGGAAATTGTTATTTTAGTGGAAATGTGCTGTGTCAATATATCATTCTACTTTGTTCCTGTCCAAAAAAATGAATGTAGTTGAATAGGATGTATGGTATTCATTGATATATGAATAAAAGTTAAGATTACCGTATAAATGAATCACGTAAAAGAAAGATAAAAAAAAAGGTCAAGTCGAGCGTGTGAACAAAGATATGTGAAAGATAGAGTAACTAACACGATCAAGTTGAACATTTAAATAAGATTAGAGTAAATATTTCTTGCATGATAACGGTCTCTAGGATCATCCAACTCGCCACCAAATGAATTAAGTCTCCAGTGCGCCATTGGTATGTGAGTGAGTCTTCCCTCAGGGATTATTGTCGGCCGGTATTCCTGCGGAGAAAACATTTCCTTTTGGAACAAACTAATTTCTTTCCCGTTTAAGAAAACCCTTTTTCGTGAGAACAGAATCTCTCTCTCTCTCTCTCTCTCTCTGTACTACATAGTATATATATATATATATATATATATATATATATATATATATATATATATATATATATATATATATCATTCATATAGTTTATTTTTTATTTATTCTTTCAAGCTGGCGAATTCACTATTTACCTTCAGTTCGTAGTGAAAAAGCAAAACTCCGATCTTTCGAGGGAATAATTTTTGCAGTTTCAATTTTTAATAATATACCTCTCAGAAAACAATTTTACCTTTATTACAAACTCAATACCAACACATATCAAGATATATTTATACAAAATTTACATTCATGAAAGGTGAGTTGGCCAGTCAGCTAGCAGTAATGGGATTGATAACACAACCACGTGGCGTTGCTCAGTCAAAAACAATTCATCCTTTTGTGAAATAATAAGGGTTTTAATTCTCTGATGTTGAGGACCACAAGAATTCAAAGGCATCTAGGGTTCTTCAAAGGTACCCTGGAATCAATCTGGGGCATCCTCTTTGGTGAGTCTCACAAAGATGTGTTCAACATACTGACAGATGATACTTTAAGTATAACTTAGTTTAACCAGACCACTGAGCTGATTAACAGCTCTCCTAGGCCTGGCCTGGCTAAGAACCAATTGGTTACCTAGCAACGGAACCTACAGCTTATTGTAGAATCCGAACCACATTATAACGAGAAATGTATTTCTATCACCAGAAATAAATTTCTCGAATTCTTCATTGGCCGGTCGGAGAATCGAACACGGGCCCAGCAGAGTGCTGGCCGAGAACGATACCAACTCGTCCACTGAAGAACTGACAGTTGATACTGGGGTACCCATTACCTTGAAGGCGATTTCTTCGGTGCATCTAGTGGAGTCCATTGCAGTGCCACCAGCCTGTTAAGTAGTGCTCCTGAGGTATTTGAAGGCGCCTCCTCAGTACGGATAAGTAAAAGAGTTTTCAGCATCCTTTGGATATTAGAATAGGTAAATTATCCCTATACTTCATAATGATGTAATCCATGGTTTTGTTGACAGGTAGATTTGGGAGGAAGGACTTGATGTAAAGAAAACTGATAATGCCTATGGAATTGTTGCTGCTGAGAGGTCCTAGAAACTTTGCTAAGTAAGCAATATTATAGCAGGGGTGATTTTTGGTGCCTAGATGCGTGTCTACTCTTCGCTAGATAATAGTTAGAGATGAGGTTTTCGCTAATTGTAGATCGAAGATGATTCTCAGCTTGGTGCGTTTTCATGTTCCCATGTAAGCAAACGAGGTCACTGTACCCATATTCTTCTGGGGAGTTTGTTGCCATCGTGAGTTTTTTTGGCGTGTTGTTTGATTTTCAAAGTTTTCTTTTTAATTTTCTTGAGTTTAGCATCACCGTACAGAATGTCCTTAATCATGACCAGATAGAGCTCCTTCTACAGAGGAATGTATGTCGAATCTGCAGAGGAATGTATGTCGAACACGTGTCATCCAGGTGGATGGTAGTGTCAGGGTTGGAGAGGAGTTCCTTTGTGGTACCACCAAGCTTCTGCAAGAGTATGTTGCTTTGGGGTCAAGAAAAAAGGGCGTGTGGGGCCAGCAACATCACCCCTGAGGACTTGTTGAGAAACCAGAGAGTAGTACCCTTCTGGTGCCACCCTCTCTAACGAGGGAACGAGCATGTTAGAAAACACGCATACGTACATACATACATATATATGTGCATATATATATAATATATATATATGTATGTATGTATATATTCTGACTTTATTACTTTTTCACTTACGCTTTCCTCTTATGTGGTGACGCGATGTGAAAGTTTATGGTCATCCAACTTGTTATAAATAAAAAAAATTCTAATGTATCGATTCCTTTTCTTCATTTTATCTATCAGTGTACGGATCATTATCCATATTAGAATGACTGGGACGATAGACTCCGATAAACATATGAATGAATAAGTAAATAAGGGAATTAAGATATAAAACAACAAAGGCCTTCATTACATACAAACGCCGCAAATTATGGCGAAGGTTTTCTCTCTTGTGGCTCGGGGAAAGTGCAGGACCTTTCTAGAGTAAGATTAATTAGCCTTTGTGGGTTTGCTTAAAGCCTTCAATTTGCAGTTTCCGTCTCCGCTTCTTTTGCTGTACACACACACACACACTCACATATTTATATATATATGTGTGTGTGTGTAATAGTTTGTCACTTACGTTGCGCGACATCTTTATATTTCTAAATACGAATGCGAAGATAGGCCATTAATGTTGAATTCTCTATGTTGCTAACATAATTTGCACCAGAGTGATTTATATGCATGACCAATGCCGCTACCTGATAAGGTAGACAACCTGCCTTTGGGCGTAAATTATTTCTTGGGGGTAGCGAATGCCATATTAGAAGACCACTTGTGTCTCATATATATCCCCTGATTGCCAGCCATTTAGAAACTCCTTATATAAATGACTAGTTCTGTGTACTGACAAAACCAATATTGTTTGTAGAGGGGTGAATGCGTAAGCTATTAGCCTTCGATTTCTTAGCGAGGGTTCTGGGATGGGTTTGGTATCCCACTGCCTTCCTCCTTTCTGGTTCCCACTTGCTACCCATCACTGTTTACTAACCATCTGGTACCCAAAGTTCGGTTTTTGTCAACATGCGCTTAGTGGGGTTTAACGGATTAAAACTATAGTGTTTGAGCTCGCTTTGGAATCGCATTAGGGAAAAAGTTAAGTGTACTTTAGTTTAACCAGACCACTAAGCTGATTAATAGCTCTTCTAGTGCTGGCCCGAAGGATTAGACTTACTTCACGTGGCTAAGAACCAATTGGTTACCTAGCAACGGGACCGACAGTTTATTGTGGAATACGAACCACATTATAGCGAGAAATGAATTTCTATCACCAGAAATAAATTCCTCTAAGTCTTCGTTGGCCGGCCGGAGAATCGAACGCGGGCCCGGTAGAGTGCTAGCCGAGAGCGATACCGACCCGGCCAACGAGGAACTATCGCATTAGGGAGTTTGGTCTCCTCTATATAAGGGTGAATGTTATCTTCAAGTGCCATTACGATTGCAAGAACTTTAGTCTTGATAACAGAAATAAATTTCCTCCTCATTTGCTATTCGCCTAATTCCAGTGGCATTTCATGGCTTTGCGAATTACATAAAAGCCTTTTGTAGACCTCCTTTCTGTTTTAGTGGAACGGTGATTTTTTATGCATTTTCTGGAAAAGGCAGTATTTTTCTTCACTGATATTTGTGCTCATTACCCCATGACCAGTCACTTTAATTGGATGACTCGTACAATAAGCGTAGCCAGTTTAAACCGGTTAATAAGTCATCTAGTCTTTCAACTCGTTCTGGAACTAACAGATCCAACCCTGAAACCATCCGGTCTTTGCTTGTAGCTGGTCTTAATTAAAGTCTTTGAATATGTATTTGAACTCGGTTTGTTTATGCATTTGTAATTAGCTTCTTGGGTATTGTATGTCATTTTTCTCATGCACCAGTGAGCTATTTTTTCTCACAGTACAGGCGAACGAATTAAGGTCTGTCCTATAGTACTCATAAATTATTTTTAAATGCCGTGATATACCTGGAACTTTCGTTCGTCCGTTCTTAATATCCTCGTTAACAGCTTCCTTGTGATATGAGACTCATAGCTAGACTTCTTCCTATTTGCTTGCAATTATCACGTGCAGTAGTTAGCTTGTAAGGCATTATATTTCTACGTTTCTTGTGTCACAGTCTACAGAATATTTTCTCCCACCAGTAACCACATTTCTTCCTTTGCCATGATTTGGAATCCCAAAAGGATGCCTTTTTATTCACAAGGCTCGGATAAAATGTGTACATTTACGGGGTATGTTGGGGGTGGGGCGGTGATGGTGACGGTTCGAATTCCATGCTTGTCTGAACTGTCTCCTAAGGGGGTAGAGGAATCTCTGAAGTGTGCTTTCTCAATGACAGTAACTGTTTTTTTCTTTTGTTTGTGTTTGTTTGTTATTGCACTGCGTACATTGTAAGCATCCTTACACGTAACTAATAACTATAATTATCACGCATCCTAAAGAACAATGTTCATCACATTATATTTCTAAAGAATGATCATAGTACTTACAGTAATTCCGTCGTTATTAATATTGATGTAAAACCTATGGATGTTGAATGTAAATGCATGTATGGATTGAGTGAAAGGTTTCTCAAAGCATTTTCATCAAAGCTCTCCTATTTATATATGAGTAATTTATATATGAGTAATTAACTGTGGTGGTCGTAATACCAGTGTATAAACTAACCTATCATTCAGTCAAGCGTAAATTGTCCTCACGTCTGATGTCACTATCAACTCTGATATGGTGAAACAGATCGTATTAGACTAACACAGTTGCGGGGATGGAAAGTTTGTATACCACAGGATCACAGAAGATTCCAGAGAGAAAGGGGAACTTGGTAAGGATGAAATTAACTTCAAGGGAATGTCACAAGAAGAGCATTCAGCCAAAATATGATTTCGCTGAACTCCTCTGCACCCCGCAGGCGCCGGACGGTAGATTATGATGATGATATCAGAATCTGACTTTGTTAACTGCGGCAACTTAAGCAAAAATAGAATAACTCAATTTTTTTTTTTTTCATATATTCCTCTCTCTCCACTTTCATATTTTCCGTATGAAACCATTTGCCGCATCGTGGATTGCAATATCATTTGCGGTAATTCTTTTCAGGAGGGCGCATGCATTCATTTCAGACAAAATATAAAAAATTGTATTTTTAATCATGTTTGACATTTTTATCGGGTACGAACATTTTGGCTTGCGATTTTTGCATGTGGTATTAGGATTTTTCATTTTCGAAACTAAATGGGATTTAATCCGATTTTAGAACAAAGCGACTCAGTAAATGAATTATTACATTCCACGACATACCTTAATTTTATCTGGGAAAGTATGAGGCGATCGTCATATAACACATAGGATTTGAATCTGAAGAGACGATTTTATTTTTGTTATTATTTACTGGAAAAGTCTGTAGAATTTTCCACATTGATAATAAGAGGTGTGAAGATTTCGAAATCTGTTAAATTTTTTTTTTTTGACACGAATAAAAAAATGGTTAACTTCACTCTGCTGCTGTTGTTGTTATTGTAGATTAATTGCAAGCAAAGTTACAGATTGTGCTTTCAAAAGATTCTTTAGTATCCGGCCATACAAGATAATGTGCAGAGTATTTTGAGGACAGTTTTTCCACGCTCTATATGCTTTATGCACTTTGCTTTGGAGGTTAAGTCTGGTGTTTACATAAAGCTGTGAGAGACGACGGGACCCCGATGTTAACTTCACTCGATGGATACCGAAAAATGATAACAAAGTAGTATTGACAAACTTTCTAAGTGTACCCCGTTTGGGGGCAGTGCCGTCAGTGCGCCTTATGTGGTCTACTGCAGGCATAATTTAAAGTTCTTTGTAGCATCCTTTCGGCCCCTAGCTGCAACACCTTTCATTCCCTTTATTGTACCTCTGTTTATATTCTCTTTCCTCCAACTTCCATTCCACTCTCTCTTAACAATTATTGGATAGTGCAACTGCGAGACTTTTCCCTGTTACACCTTTAAAACCTTTTATGCTCCCAATTTCTCATGCGGCGCTGAGTGACCTCATAAGTCCCAGCGCCTGGCCTTTGACCTAAATTTTGTATTCTATTCCATTCCAAACTTTTTAGGTGTAAGTAAATGTTGAAAGTTTTCACTGACAAGTTTATCATTTAAGGAGGTTAGTTCATGGTTTGCGGAGCGTCTCCCAGCTTGGAATTTACGTCATAAAAATGTGTTCACATATTCTTTACTTTCATGACCATGCATTGGAATTCCATGCACGGTTTCAGTGTATATTTTATGGCATTACGCGAACAGACGAACAGAAAATATCCAACTACCTTGAGTAGAAGAGAGAGAGAGAGAGAGAGATTTACAATACATCCTCACCTCTCATCCGGCGAGATGAAACTATTCCTTGGCTATATCCTGGAAGTGTGGCCGAGGATCGCCCGCCGTCGTAAAACGATGTCGAAACAAAATCCTCTCCTTGTTTTTTATCTCGCTAAAGGAGATAAGGGGGGCGAGAGACTCGCCAGGAGACTGACATCGGAAAAAGGCGGTTGCTTAAGACTGTTTTAGCTCGCTTTACGGAATGACACTCTCTCTCTCTCTCTCTCTCTCTCTCTCTCTCTCTCTCTCTCTCTCTCTCTCTCTCAAATACAAAGACGACCGGTTTACAGTACTTGCCAACCGATATATATGAATTTACTCATACATTCTCTCTCTCTCTCTCTCTCTCTCTCTCTCTCTCTCTCTCTCTCTCTCTCTCTCCACCCCTAATAATGATTCATTATGGTCACCTGACCATCAGATACATAATTCACAGACTAGGTCAGCATTGACGCTATATGAGTTGAACGGAACCTGCCCAGATATCACCGTCCTAGCTGGGATTCGAACACTGGATTTATACCAGTGAGACAGGAGCGGCACTATTATGCCACAAGGCCTATTTATGTATGTGTATACATATACACATATATACTGTATATGTAAAGGACGACAGACAGTCGAAAGGCCTCGCAGCACTCCAGTGTTTCCCTTTCCTTCGTCAATTTTATCTTTATTTATATATTCATAATGTTCCATACTTGCGTGATTCAGTTTTATATATATAATATATATATATATATATACATACATATATATATATATATATATATATATATATATATATATATATATATACATATATATGTGTGTGTGTGTGTATGCGCTGGCGTGCGTGTGTTTAAACGAACAGTTAATTTCTGAGTGAAAGTTAAATTTTTCCACTGTATTTAAATACAAGTGCAGTGGTACACATGGCGTCCGAAATTGAAACGCATTCTTTTCTCTCTCTCTCTCTCTCTCTCTCTCTCTCTCTCTCTCTCTCTCTCTCTCTCTGTTTGAACGTCTTTTTATGTGTTCCAATCTCTGATTTGGGCGGATTTAATAATCATCAGCAACATTCAACTCTTTATAACAGGTTTCCTCATCATTTTCTACAAAATTATATGAATAAGAAAGCTTCGCACATGCTGGGGCAATTGACAGTATTGGAAAGGTTTTATTGCAGTTAGTGTAGTCTCACCTCTTATTTCACTTCATACTCAAGATAAAATTCTCTCTCTCTCTCTCTCTCTCTCTCTCTCTCTCTCTCTCTCTCTCTCTCTCTCTCTCTCTCTCTCTCTCTCTACATTATGATAAACACCCCTTTCTTCTTTACGCACTGTATGTTACCAAATTCCTGTTACAGAATCTTCAAGGCTTTCTGGAGGAATGGTTTACCATTTCATCTCGGTCCTGAGCAGGTAATTCTGCTGATAATTATTCTTTAGAAGCTGGGTAAAGCAGGTGTTGGCATTTCATACTTTATTGGGTACCTCATATATATATATATATATATATATATATATATATATATATATATATATATATATATATATATATATATATATATATATATGAAATTTATGTATATAGAATTATTGTTGAATATTGCAAAATCTGCACTAATAATTATCCGGCATAAGATTTCGAGTTTTTGTAGCTTTCTCTGTGTTATTGTCTGTTACCGATCTTTAAAAATCTACGTTTATTTTGTTTCATTACCCATTATTCTCTCTAACGGTTACTTTCATTTTTCTCTTATTTATTCGTTCACTATTTTTTTGTTATTCATTGTTCTTATTTTCTGCTTGGTATTGTTCAGAGAACCCGGGAGAGTTTTTAAGATTAACCGAATTTTAATTATCTCTGGTTGATTTACTGACACAGTAAATACCTGTTTCGGTATCAAGCACATCGTCCTCGGGAGAGAGGATACAAGTGAATCTACATATTAAATACAATGGTATTAACTGTTACTCGAGGCGAATGAATAACTTAATTCAAAACTGATAGATAGACGATCTGGCTCCTGCTTGTCCGTTGTGCTTTTCGAGCAAGCCTAGTGTCTTCGTAAATCCGTTCTCACTACCTGGGTCCCGTCCTTCACGTCCAACGCACTTCTGGGCTGGTTATATTCGTTGCTCGTGTTAATTCGTCTACCGTGATTCTCCTGTCATGACGTCCGGCGTAATGCTGAGAAATGGCACCCTGATTTCTGCGATGTTGCAGACGCCTACTCTGGGTGTTCGTAGTTTGGTCGACATAGGTTTATCCGGGGACTGTCAGTCCCCTCTGGACACGTAAATTTATAAAGTGCATTGGTCTAGACTGCTTTCTCCATTGGTGGGGCTGTGCTATTTTTCATCACTAAGGCTGCCATTGAGTTTTGATGACAAAATATCAGGAAGTATAACTTTTCGTATATGTCAGTGCAATGAATCTGTCTCTCTCTCTCTCTCTCTCTCTCTCTCTCTCTCTCTCTCTCTCTCTCTCTCTCTCTCTCTCTCTCTCTCATACACACACACACACACACACAATGTTCTTTACATTGACATGGCTTGGGCTACCTGTTTGTAGGCAGTGCAGTAATTCATCCTATAGCCACCTTGCCTTGTCATACTTTGGAAAATAATTTATTTTCCTGTTAATGCAACTTTCAGTCACACACGCATATATATATATATATATATATATATATATATATATATATATATACATATATATATATATATACATACATATATATATATATATATATATATATATATATATATATATATATATTATATATATAGATACAGAGGTGCAAAGATATTAGATCTCGTAGTTTGGCTGTTCACCAATCACATGACTGTGTTTGCTTTCTAAGACTTTCTTATCTTTGGCAGTTGCTAATTAGGGTTTAGGAAGGAATTTGAAGTTGTTGACGGTACAAATATGCTCTGGGTGTTACTACTGACAGCTACAAGCTCCGACTTCATGAACCAGTAAGAATATAAATGATTATTCTGAGATCCCATGGATAGTGCATGCCAAAATCCTTTGTTAGATAATACATGCCAAAATCTTTTGTTCTTCATTAATATAGTTATAATAATCATGGGGAAAAAGACCATCTTGTATCCGTATCTTGGGAAAATTTCGTTATGATGACGATGTGAAAGGCCAGACGATGCAGGCTCTAAAATGGTTCTCTACTTGATGTAAAAAAAGTAATATATATATATATATATATATATATATATATATATATATATATATATATATATATATATATATATATATATATATATATATATATATATATATATATATATATATATATATATATATATATATATATATATATATATATATATTACTTTATATATATATATATATATATATATATATATATATATATATATATTATATATATATTACTTTTATATATATATATATATATATATATATATATATATATATATATATATATATATATATATATATGTGTGTGTGTGTGTGTCTGTGAATGCATGCAAAAGCAAGTTTCAGTAACCTTGCTGATATTTTTATATAATGTTATTTTGCATTTGTTTGGTTATGAAGGCAAATAAAACACCCTGTCAGGAGATGAGGCCTCATTATTACATCCCTATTTGTAATCGCCCGTTTGGAATTTGTTAAATAATGTAGGTCCGGATATTATATATTAATTACCTGCTCATAACTTAGCATTGTGTATGAACTTTGGGTAATTACCGATGCGCCATATTTTCCATTTGCCGGTTAATCGTAGCTGCTGACGTGAGATCAAACTTTGTCCGTAATTTTATGTGATCAACTTGATTGCAATTAGCGTCGAGTTCCCTTTCATTGTCGACTTATAGATAAATTTCGTTAATAACGCACTTATCTCGCATAAAGCGGGATTAGCTGTCATCAAAATTTCTTTCTGGGCTACCGTTTCGCCTTTGAATCATTCATTAACTTGTGACTCTCGCTGAACGCCCTTCTGGTTGGCATTTATTTCTTCTTCTTCTTCTTCTTCTTCTTCTTCTTCTTCTTCTTCTTCTTCTTCTTCTTTCTTCTTATTATTATTATTATTATTATTATTATTATTATTATTATTATTATTATTATTATTATTATTATTATTATTATTATTATTTATTTATTTATTTATTTTTTATTTTTTGAAAATGTAAAAAATAAAGATCACGAATTAGATTTACATATGTTCACTTCTTCTTCTTCTTCTTCTTCTTCTTCTTCTTCTTCTTCTTCTTCTTCTTCTTCTTCTTCTTCTTCTTCTTCTTCTTCTTATTATTATTATTATTATTATTATTATTATTATTATTATTATTATTATTATTATTATTTATAATTTTTAAATTTGAAAATAAAAAATAAAGATCACGAATTAGATTTACATATGTTCACCAGTTTTACAGCACCAACCGCTGTAAAACTGGTGAACATATGCAAATCTAATTCGTGATCTTTACTTTCTACATTTTCATAATCATAATTTTTTAAGGTTCACAGTTTATATATGTGTTTTGGGGACCCCGGGAGAATGCTCCAATAAATTATGTTGTATAAAGTTTTAATAGATCTGTTGTTCAGCATATATTCACCATCCTGCTGAACCAACCACCTTCGCACCTTAAGATCATAAGACTTCCTCTTTTTATGAAGCATTCACCTGGTGACTATCGATACGGTTTGAAGACTGGTTAGAATACCGTCTTGATTGCTACGCTTAAGGAAGGTAAATTGGGCCCAACTCGTGATTCTGGGAACTTTCTGGATCATGCAATATTGCGCCAGGTCGAAATGGTTGGAGGATAACTTGACGGGTTTTAAATATCAAGCTTTTCAGTTGTTCAGAATTGCTTACTTTGTTCTTTTGTAAAGTCGATAACTTGACTTGCATACTCCCTCCCAGGGAGGTTATGTTGTTGGTTTGGTTGCCCACTTTTCTGTTTGTGCGCCTGTTTGTTCGCAGGAATGAATCTTAGGAAGATCAGCAAATGGTGGGAGTCGTGACCGGGAAATAAATAGGAAAGTGGACCTTTAGAAAGAACAGAGCTTTTGGGGGGTGGGGGGGATTTCTGAACCTTGGAGGTTTGCCACACTTTTGATTTATTTTTGTTCCATGGTTTTCACCTGAGGAACGACTGAGGAGTAAGGGTATTTTTCTGATTGAAATAGATTGGTTTACGGTTTTAAGCTATCTTTATTTACAGACCATGGTGTAATTATTTACGGTAACGTAATTTTTATATATTTTTTAAGCTTTTAAATTTAGTATTAGGGTAAATTTTCTTGGCAGTCTGTTACTGATCATAATGTTTAAGGGAATATTATGAAAATATAAATATATTTAGGATTTTTTTAAGTGAATAAAGTATGCCGGAATGTTACTTAGTGTTTTCTTAAATTAGTTGTATATATATGTACAGTGACTTCTCATTATGTTTCCCACATACAAACTATTACAGAGGGACGAATTTAATCTAACTTAGCTTAAATCTAACCTGACCTAACCTCACCTAGGGGCATGGCAAAAAAAAAAAAAAAAAAAGAAAAACGGGGCTGGTGCAACACTAGCATACATCTCAGGAATTTGCCTTAACTGTCTTGTAATCAGATTATGCACGATTGTTCAGGAGCTCTCCGACAAGTCTTGACCAAGCCATTCTCAATTTGGGAATAATGAGAAACCTATTTGCAATACGAATGATGCGCGTACCATGGAAAATTATGAGAAAATTACGCTTTATATTTTCAATCTCTCTCTCTCTCTCTCTCTCTCTCTCTCTCTCTCTCTCTCTCTCTCTCTCTCTCTCTCTCACACACAACGTCCGAATGTAGACTAACCCTGAATATTATCTCATAAAACAAAATCTTAAAGTTACCTCTGTGTTTTCTTCCTTACCATTATGATAATATTTGATATCAGAATAAAAGGAAAACGTTCAGACATTACAGAAGACGCCTCGAATGAGTCCAAGCGAGGCAAATTGACAATTGCCTTCCGCCCTGATGCGTCCAGACAGGTTCTTAGTACGTTCTTGGCTGGTTGTCGACAGAACGCGGATACGATTTTAGATCCGAGAGGGAGACAGCCAGAGATAAAGAAGTGATCCCCTTCCCACCCATTCCGCATAGCCTGCTTGATTTAAGTGATTGTGACACCTCTACTTAAGCCTCCTCTTTCCTTCCTTCTGCGCTTTTAAATTGAATTTCCCCTCCTCCTCCTCCTCCTCCTCCTGCGTTTCGATGTCTTGATAACTATTGGTTTTTTCTTGTTACATTAGTCGGGTGGTTGATATATAATTATTTAAAAGTCATGCTCTTTTGTAATGTCATTGGGTGTCGCTTTATGTCGTAATTTTTATCAATAATAGTTTGATTAAAAACCACTAGTTTCCTTTGTTTAAGCAACAGTTTCTCCTTGAGAACAAATGCGGGTTTAACCTAGTACCAGTAATGACTTGTGTAGCTTTGTAGCTATATTTTATGGATTATCATGAAATGAACTGTTATATTTAGCAAGCAATTGCTAAATTTTCCACTCACCATCTCAGGTTACCGAAACGTTTGAGAATGAGCTTCGCTGTTCATCAGTAAAAGGAAATAAAACATTGCATCAGACTTTTTTTTTTTTTCCTGAAACAAAAGGTCCTCTCCAGTCTTCTCCCTTAACTTTCTTCAAGAGTTTAACTATTATGTAGCAGGACGTAACAGCCAAAACAGGAAGTCTGCCTCGGGAAGCGATTGTCAGGATTGTGGAAAGGAACGTAGGAGGTAGAGATTTTTTTTGACAAGAGCGTTGGGGATAACGGACAAGAATTTGGTGTGGAAGGAAGTAGACAGGAGAAAGGGGGGAAAGGAATAATGATAGGGGGATGGCAGGGGCGATAATTGGGTTGGTGAATCGTACATAGGAGAACGGAGGCAGGGAATAGCAGAAAACTGAATGGGGTTGGGGAATGGTAGATATGAGAAGGCGCGAGAGGGTTGGTTGATATGAGATTAGTGCTGGGGAAATTGTAGATGAGGGAATTGGTTTGGGGAATGGTGGGTGGGGGAAGGACTGGATGGTGATCGTAGATGGGAGAATGAACTGGGGTTTTGTAGATGGGAGAATGAATTAGGGGTTTGTAGGTGGGAGAATGAATTAGGGTTTTGTAGGTGGGAGAATGAATTAGGGTTTTGTAGATGGGAGAATGAATTAGAGTTTTGTAGATGGGAGAATGAATTAGGGTTTTGTAGATGGGAGAATGAATTAGGGGTTTGTAGATGGGAGAATGAGTTAGTGGACTGTATATGGGAGAATGAATTAGGGTTTTGTAGATGAGAGGATGAATTACGGGTTTGTAGATGGGAGAATGAATTAGAGTTTTGTAGATGGGAGGATGAATTGGGGTTTTGTAGATGGGAGAATGAATTAGGGGTTTGTAGATGGGAGAATGAATTAGGCGATTGTAGAAGGGAGAATGAATTAGGGTTTTGTGGATGGGAGAATGAGTTAGTGGACTGTAGATGGGAGAATGAATTAGGGGATTATAGATGGGAGAATGAGTTAGGCGATTGCAAATGGGAGAATGAGTTAGGCGATTGCAAATGGGACAGTGAGTTAGGAGACTGTAGATGGGAGAATGAGTTAAGGGATCGTAGATTGGAGAATTGGGGGGGGGTGGGATCATGGTCAGGAAAATGGGGTGCGAGATAATGAATAAAGAGGAGTGGTTTGAGTGACAGTGAAAAGAAGAAAGGCGTGGGAGAAGGGAGGTGTGGGGTGGGGTGAGGGGAGATGAGGACAGGAAGCAGAGTGGGATGAAATTGCACGTGCTTGATCCCGCGATCTTCAGAAATTGAAATTCATGGTAAATTGGTTGAGGTCTGCGAGGTTGGAAAAGGCTAATTAGGGGCGAATGGTTTTCTCTCTCCATCCTTTGATAATTTTGGATTATTTTAAAAGCGCCAAATACGGCTTCAGAGTTTGCAGCTGTATGTGAATTCAGGGAATTCCGATTGTGCGTTACATGTGTGGATGGTTGTTGTGGCGATGCTGCCCGCTTACATTATAAGGGGAAACCCGCTCGCGAGAGAGAGAGAGAGAGAGAGAGAGAGAGAGAGAGAGAGAGCGTGCTTATTAGATGCAATGTACGATTACTCGGAGGAATATAATTTTCTTGACACACACACACACACTATATATTTGTATATGTCAAGTAAATTATATTCCTCTAAGTAATCATGCATGCATCTAATAAGTAAGCTCTCTCTCTCTCTCTCTCTCTCTCTCTCTCTCTCTCTCAGTTTTCTCTTATAATGTAATTCGACAGTTTTTCACTGTGAGTTATAATGTAATTGGATATATGTATGTGTGTGTATATATATATATATATATATATATATATATATATATATATATATATATATATATATATATGTGTGTAAAACATATAAATATATATATTTAAAAGATTTAAAAGAAACATCACCCATATTTAGCTTTGTAAAAGTAACTGAGATAATAAGACAAATTCGACTGGATAACGATGAGAAGGTGGCGATGTCTTACTTCCTTTGCATAACCCTGCCAGAATAGCACCTGATAGCAACAGAAGGCTCGGAAGAGAGGCTGAAGATCAGAGCAGATCTCGGGATTGATAGTACAGGGAAGACAGCTATGAAATTTCACCGATGCCATATTTCTCATGGTGTTAGAGGTGATGATGATGGTATACATACTGTAATTTATACCTAGGTATTTAAACAGAAATACCAGATTCTGTTCACAGCACTGGATCACATTTCACCAGTCAACACAGATGGCCACCCAGTTCGTTTCCTGTCATGCACGCATCCATTCTCACGGAAACGGGAATCCTGTTGTGAAATCGTCGTGTTATTGATATTGGAGCATAAGATATCGTCCTTGAAACGATCTTTTTCGCGAGTATGAAAACACGTTACGCTTGGGAAAGCACCTTCTCGCCTCTGCCTAGGTCTAAGAAGTGCTCCGCAGATCGTGATTGGCGCGTTGCTTTCTAGATGGCGCTGGTGTATCGACAGTGCATGTCATTGGTGCCTTAAGTTCAAGGGAAATGAAGTTACAGCCTATGTCTCATTGTCTAGTACCATTTCATGATGCCAAACGTTTCTTTTGGATCACACACACACATTTATATATTAAATATATAATGGTCGTATATATTTATATATATGTAATGTTTTTTGTTTATGAATGTTCGCCAACATATACAGGTGAATGCTTGTGCAACACCGGAGTACTAAGTACAATTGTTTTGTTTTCGTCTTAGTGACAATAACTGTCAATTAAAGCTGGTAGGTAACTGCTCTGTGGTACTGTTCTGTGAATAATTTTCTTCCTTTTTTGATGAACAAAAACTTATGAAAATGATAGCAGTAATGAAATAGGGTTTGAAGTGTTGCATAAATAAAGTCCGCCTCCGGTACAGCTTGTAATGTAATTAAAGCCAGGAACAAAAAAATTAATAGAAGGAAACCGGAGTGAAATTTAATTAAAGTTTACAAATACATACGTGACTATATAAGAATTTTACGATAGTTATTTGCATAAGTTAGTATTGTATTTTTTTTTGTTTTCAAACACATTCTTGGACAAGGCTTGAGAAATCCAACAGCAGGTTTGATGTAAACCTCGCAGTATTGTAGAAAATAAGGATGGTACCTGGGATCTACGTAGCCTTTTGATTAAAATTATTTTTCGTGGTTCTTGTTTTGCAATAAAAAATGTAGTGTGTGTTTTACTACAACATATTTTCTCTTATTTCTGGCATAAATGTGCACACCTAGTCACCAGTCTAATCATAATCACACACCCTCTCTCGCTCTCTCCTGCTGATATATGCGTATTATTATCATCTATATTTACTCAAATAAAAGAACATTTTTCTTATGCGAGGCTTTAGTCAAATTCAGTAAGGACCTTGCAGTTTATTTACAGGGTTGTGTCAGTTTGTGTGTGGATCTGCAGGTTTCATATACTGGAACAAAAGTATGCATTATTAAATCAGAAGCACTCAAATAATCAAGCATTTGTACAGGAAAAAGACGGGTAGATTCTATGCATAGTTGAATGTAATACTGTTTCTGCGAACGATTAGTAATTAGTTTCTTCTTATCTGCTCTATTGCTGTGATGCTTTAATTAGTCTGAAGCTGGAAATAGTTTTGATGCCTCCTACACACTGCATTTTCTCTGGGGATATTATCAGAAATGGCTATCACTTTTTGATGGCATTGTCAATCGATTCTGCGAATGCCATTGAGGGAATGGCTATAAATGCCTGTTGCATTAAGTGTTCGTGTCTTTTTCCAAGTGGGTTGGGTGAAACTTTTGAAGGCGATTGGAACTTTGAATTAATATCCCTTATGCAATTTATATCCAAGCTTCCTGACAGCTAGTCTGCATAGAGGGAACAGTTAAGTACTTGTGGTGTGCTATTAGATCTTACTATTAGAAGTCAAGGGAATCTTGACGGTGGATCTGAATCTAGACT
>NC_089743.1:88597470-88684970 GCF_040412425.1 Macrobrachium rosenbergii | reverse complement strand
AGTTAGGATGGGGGCGAAGAAATAGATTATTGTCATATTTGTGTAAGGGGATTTTGACTCTCTCTCTCTCTCTCTCTCTCTCTCTCTCTCTCTCTCTCTCTCTCTCTCTCGTAATTCAAGCACGATATCGAGTGAACGAATTTCTTGCTGAAAGTGTGTAGGTGGTTAAGAATGATTTTGGAAACTGTCTTGCGTATATCTAGGTGTGTGAATGACGGGATGTCTCTCTCTCTCTCTCTCTCTCTCTCTCTCTCTCTCTCTCTCTCTCTCTCTCACACACACACACACACACACAATTTACGTGACATTATGGTAGTATTTTATAAGAATAAACATTGAAACCATGGACGTTCTAAACATTATATAAAGCTCTTACCCTTTCTGTCCATTATTATGAAAAGTCACCAAAAACTTATAAAAGTCACCAGAAGTCTGAGATTGAAACAATTTGTATTTTATTCTACAAGTTTTATATTCGGAAAAATAATTGAATTTATGTCAGAAGAGCAACACAAGACTTGTCGAACCATTTTCAGAGAAGAACCGCGAAATTCTTGTGCCGTTCGGTGTCAAAAGGAAACAGGTAAAAAATGCGACGAAGTTTCTTCGGTGCAATCGTGTTTTCTGTACAGCCGCTACAGCGTATAATCTTTTGGTGGTCTCGTTATAATGCGACTTGAACCACGGCCCGCTGGTGTCCTATCCTATATCGTTGCTAGAAGCATGATTATGGCTAACTTTAAACTTAAATGACATAAAAACTACTGAGGCTAGAGGGCTGCAATTTGGTAAGTTTGATGATTGGAGGGTGGATGATCAACTTACCAATTTGCAGCCCTCTAGCCTCAGTAGTTTTTAAGATCTGAGGGCGGACAGAAAAAATTGCGAACAGAATAAAGTGCGGACGGACAGACAAAGCCGGCACAATAGTTTTCTTTTACAGAAAACTAAAAGGAAGACTCTCTGGTCAGCTGGCGTTGGAAGAGAATAAGACTACTGTGTCACTGTGTCAAAAGTTCACCTTGTGTCTAAAGATAACATGAAAACTTGAGGGCAAAGCATTGCCACGTGAGAATATGAAAAATTCTCTTGCCATTTGGTATCAGAAGAGAATAAGAAGACTCTCTTGCATTGTGGTGTTAGAAGAAAATGGGAAGACTAAAGTGCCAGCTGTTGCCGTATAAGAATAGTCATACAACCGTGATGTTTGATACCAGACCCCAATCTCATATGGTGTCAGGCGAGCATAGTAAGATCTCCCTTATCACCGGTAGGAATACTAAAAAGCTCCACTTGGTGTCAAAAGAGATCAGCAAGTCTCCCGTGGCGCTTGTACCTGAAGAGAACAGGAATGGCCCCGGGCACCTTGGTGGCAGGAGAGGACGGGAAGAACCTTGCTCCACTTACGGTATAATATTTGAAAGGAACAAAGCACATAACGGGTTTCCTCAAGATCCTCAGCGTTCTCTGGATGACGATCTTATTCCACGGGTACGTGGGCTTTGTTTTTTGGGGGGTGGGGGGGGGGGGTGGGGGGAAGAAAAATAAAAAGACCGGGAGAGAGGTTGTCCGTTCCCAGACGTAAACTATCGTTGGTTATCGCTTAGCTCGTCTCGTATGTCCTTACATTAAATGCATTTTCATCCCTGTAGAATCTCTTTGTGACTTGGAATGAATATCCCCAGTAAGTTCTCATTCTTTTAGGCGTTCTTAACGTCAAATAACTTTGATCATTTTGAAGACGGAAATTCTTAATTAGGAACACAATAGGATCATGATGAAGTTCCAAAGAGCCTCCTATTATGTCGCTTCATAAAAAAACATTAAAACTCTGCCCCCCCCCTTTCTCCCCTCCACCTCTTTAGTTTAGGGGTGGGAGAAAGGGCCCTCAAGATATTACTGACTGGAATGCTTCTTAGTTTTTGTTTTGGGTGTATTTTGATTTGAATTTCAGCTCTTCCGAGTCAGGAGATTTCCACCTTTCCAGGAGTGTACTGTAATTGTTTTGAATTCTAAAACGACAGAAATGAGAATCTGTATCCACTAAGAATATGTGTCGTCAAGAGAAGTATTTGTTATTATCAAACTACTGACTTTTTTATTGTTACAATACTGTACATGGTTACAATTTCTTAGAGGATATTTACATACTTTAAATCATTTATAATATTTACATACTACTTAACTCATATACTTTTAAGTGGAAAATATGATTTAAAAATGTATTCCATCCAACAGTCTAAGTTGTAAATGTACTCTTAAGTTTTTGAAATTCGGTACTCTGCATTATTGTTTTATCATGCAAATTACCATTAATATTAATGTAATGTAATTAGTGAATTCATATCGTCGTACTGATTGACTTCACTGTATATTTTCTCGTACAAATTAAATGTTATATTTTCTCGTACAAATTAAATGGCCTAACCTCTATATTTTAACCAAATTATTTTACAGTCTATATTTTACAGTAAAATTTTTGTCTTTTTTTTTTATCGCGCACCCATAAGGTTTACGTAATCGAGGGGTGGCAAAGCTCATGCAGTATTTGGGGAGCATTAATGGAGGTTTGCACATGACGTAATGGTAGCTGATAACAATTACAGCTCTGTACTGTGGAAGTGTTTTCTTTTTCACTTCTCTGTTCACTTCCTACTGATGCTATTTTTTGGGTGGTGTCTGGTATTTTTATTTCCAAATGTGGACCGCTGGTATCAGATCATGTGTACTGTAAGTGTGATTAATACATACATATATATATATATATATATATATATATATATATATATATATATATATATATATATATATATATATATATATATATATATTACTAAAAGGACCTCATTCAAACTGGATGGTATCTAATGGAGTATTTATTCAGATTAAAAGTACCCACACGCAGATATAAATACAGCTGGACTACGCGTCTGGTCACTGTACGGATACTTGATAATGTGGACTGTTTGTCCAAGAAAGCTTGTAACTTTTTCTGAATAAATACTCCATTAGATACCATCCAGTTTGAATGAAGTCCTTTTAGTAATTCTACTAATGCGCAGAACAATTGTGTATGTGATAAAGTTAATAATATATATATATATATATATATATATATATATATATATATATATATGTGTGTGTGTGTGTGTATTAATTTACTGATTGATTGATTGATTTATATAAATCTCAGAATTGCCCAGGCTGAAATGCATCTGTAAATGGAAGATAACTGTTCATAATGATAGAATATTCGAATAAACACAACACAATTGGATATCTTGTAAAAACTGATCTTCTATGGATGCCTGATCCAGTGATCTACATAGACATTCCAAGTATGAATAATATATCTGAAAATTTATTTATGTAAATGGCGCACAGGCAAGTCATGCATAGCAAATATAAACACTTGTTTAACTGAGAGTAGGAACGGTTTGATTTCGTTTGAAATTACTTTTGGACATATTAAACTTTTTAATTTATGATATCTGTAAAATTAAACTTTTGATTTATGATATCTGTAAAATTAAACTTTTTAATTTACGATTTCTGTAAAATTAATCTTTTTAATATATGATTTCTGTAAAATTAAACTTTTTAATTTATGATTTCTGTAAAATCAAGCTTTTTAATTTATGATTTCTGTTAAAATCATAAAAAAATGAGTGGATACCGAAATGGTGGGAGGTAGGACCACGCGTGGAAACTTACAAATGCATAATCGCCCCCAAATCGTTGGGGTGTCTACGAAAAACGCGGTGTCTTTCACAGTTCCCCTTTAATCAAACGGTTTCAACAAAGGCAAGAGATACGGGCACGTAACCTAAATAAAAATATCGGTTACATGCGGATTTTGGTGACCTGTCATCGTGGCCATGGTCGCAATCACCACAATTGTTCGGATTCATGTAAAAATACTGCGATCAAGATGTTAGAAGTATATGCGGACCATTATACTGCTGGCTCGGTGCAGGCGTTTGGGAGGAGAAGAGGGACGTACAGGCATACATATGCACTTTTTCGGATGCGTTCGTATGCGTTTTTCGCGATACATTACTGCATATCGTAGACAGTATCATCTTTAAAAGAGTAAAACTGTCAAGTGGGTCCATTATTCTCTCTCTCTCTCTCTCTCTCTCTCTCTCTCTCTCTCTCTCTCTCACACACACACACACACACACAAAATCATATTACTATTTATTTAATAATTGGTAGCTATTGTTTTATCAGCTGGGTGCATAATGCATAAATTGTAGTGTTATTAGCCGTTGTCAGTAATTACTTCCTAGATTAGTAATGAACTTTGTCTCATAATAAAAAAAATGTATATATATATATATATATATTTTACGCTATGTATTGTATTATACATTTTTCTGTTATTTTTTTATTGTTGTATTATGAAAAATTTCTCGTTTAGTGGTTTGTAATACATAGGAAAGAGAGAGAAAGAATTCAGGCCACTCACATGTATTTCTTGCAAGAAAGGTATCGCGTATGAGAATTATGCGATGAAACTGAAGAAATAAATTGCAGAACTAACATACATTTACTCAGACCCACCAATGTACACGCAGGTGTACGCACGCACACACATATATATACAGTATATTATATGTACACCTGTGTATATATATGTAATATATATGTATGTGTATATATACATATATATACGTATGTATATGTATAATTATATATATATCTATCTATCTATCTATATATCTATCTATCTATCTATCTATCTATCTATCTATCTATCTATATATATATATATATATATATATATATATATATATATATATATATATATATATATATATATATATATATATATATATATATAGAGAGAGAGAGAGAGAGAGAGAGAGAGAAAGCAAGCATGATATTACCGCAGGATATTTTATTTCCTCGTTGGCGGACATCTCGCCTTGTGACGGGCAGAGACAGATACGCATTACCAAGTGACTTATCTCCACCCCCTTCGTATTATTACAACAAACAGTTTGTTTGGGATAATTACAGGAGACGTGTCTTGGTTGCACTATGCGAAGGAGACGTGCAGAAACGATAAGATAATATTGATCTCCGGGATGGTGGATTGTATATTGAGGGCGTGTAGACGCTTCCTGATGGCTGGTATCCGTGTAAGGAAACAATTAAGATTTCAGACGCGATGTATAACTGAATCACGGAAATGTGGAACGTGATGAATGTATAAATAAAGACAAAATCTACGAAGGAAAGAGAAACGATGGAGTGCTGCAAGGCCTTTCGACTTGAAGTCTGCTAAGTAAAGGACTAGAAGTCGAAAGGCCTTGCAGCACTCCATTGTTTCTCTTTCCTTCGTGAATTTTGTCTTTATCTCGATAAATAGAATAACTATACGCCCACCGATTAATTTTTCATATATTGGTTTTGAAAGCTTGAAGCTCCTTTTCTTTGTGAAGAGTCATTTGTCTTGTAGTTTGGAACTAACACTGTTTATTGCATTATCGCGTCCTGTGATCATCATGTGAGACTTTCAGTACAAATTTCCTTTTCAGCATCGTGGGAACTAAAATGCTCGTATTTAATTTTTTGTAAATTTCAGTAACGTTCTCTTACAAATTACATTCATGCGTAGCTGAGTTGTATCTTATCGGCTTTATGATGGAAAACAAAATGGGACACGTGAGAAATGAAACCCGATCATACACGTTTATTTTTCACGCATGATTGTGTTTCCTTTGATGGCAAGTCTTAGAGAGAGACGAGACGAGAGTGGGGTGTGTATGAAACAGCGTTTTAAGGCAGTTTCCATACATTGCACAGAATAGAATTTGTATAGGGAGAATATAATGTCATTTATTTATCCTTACTTACATAACAGATAGGTAAGTGATACCTAGAGTTTTTCTACATAGCAAATACAAAGGCATAGTTAATAATAAGACAATTAACAAAAAGACGTAGGGAGAAAGATGAAAGGAGGCCATGCGTATGCATTAAGAAGTGGAAATAAGTGATTAATTCCCAAAGAGTAAAGAATAGCTAGACAATACTTCCTCTAGTTCATTTTCCCTCCCAAGAAGCGAAATTCATTTTCCTTCAATTGACTGAATCGACACAGTACTCTACAACCGGAGCTACACAGCTGGGAAAGATTCCCAGTCTATTGGATATATCGCTCTCTTTCGGAGACAGTGTTTGTGATTACATTTCGCACGAGAGATAAAGTAGCAGAATTGTAGTAGCAGTGGTATGGTATGGTCTCATGGATGTATGTTTGTATAATGTGTGTGTGTATACACACATATACATATACATATATATATATATATATATATATATATATATATATATATATATATATATATATATATATATATATATATATATATATATATTATATATATATATATATATATATATATATATATATATATATATATATATATATATATATATATATATATATATATATATATATATATATATATATATATATATATATATATATATATATATATATATACAGACACGTTTCTACACGGCTAATTACGTTAAGTTAATTACTGGGATAAACTTTCTCTTGGACATACGTAAACATCAATTAAGGCAGGAAATGCATTAAATAACATAGAATAAGAATGGAAGGTCGCCAGTTTAAAACTTAATCGGTACAAGAATATAAATTTATTGAACACTACAAAGCAAATTACTCAGAATTACTGAAAGAGTTCAAAACAATTGAGTAAATGAAGTTCGAATGCAGTTAACAGCAACTCAAAATATTGGTCCCGGTTAGATAAAAAATGCACATGGATACAAGTCACAAACGCGACGGATCTTGGCCCCTTCCAAGGGCTTCTTGGCAATTACAGATTCGGGGAACAGTTCTCCTTGATTAGTGTGGTGCAGTTGAGCAGGGATTCTTCCAAGCAAGAGGGGTTGACAGGCTGCGACGCGAAACGACAACACGTTCTGGAAATAGATTATCCAGATAATAACTCGTATATAAAAGGTCTCTCATTTCTAATAATTTAGTCACAATGGAGGGAGGTTACACTCTGTTGTTGAGCAAGAATTTTAACACCATGGAGAGGGGTATTTTAAGCTATGTCAATGATTACAATTAATTCATTTACTAGAAGTTATTCATAAGGGAAATATACATGCTAGGCTTCCTCAAAGGAATTTCTGTTGGGAGATTGAAATATTGAAACAAGGAAAAATCAGAGATTTTAGTAAAGAGAAATAGACACTGGTAATTAATTGCTAAAATCAGACTTACCGGCGATTTCAGTATTGCAAGTGATAAACTGCATTAAGCTTGATCCACTATGCCTTCTTTTAACAACTTAAGGGCAAATTTGAGCCTGGTCTGACGACTTTTAGTGGGACCACGTGGCCTACCGGATACAAAGGAGAATCGCCAGAGACAGAGCGCAGAAACAGATGCTAGAGTGACCGAGGCTGAGTGCCGTCTGTTTTGAGGAGCGGGGTTTTTCCTCAGCAGATGGGATTCACAGGAAAATGGGTCGCTGGGCAAGGCGATCTAAAGGGAAATCTAGCATGTCTATTAACCCCCATGCATAATGGATACCACTCCTTGGTTTAATCTGCCTTCTCAAAAACACCTCTCACTACCATCTCTGTAGCTAGTTTCTGGGTTTTTACAGTACCCCAGTCTGTCTGTTCTATTTAAAGGGATTTTGGGCCCTATGCCAAAAGTCTAGAGAGGCAGGAACGGCATACATTTGTGACAATATATATATATATATATATATATATATATATATATATATATATATATATATATATATATATATATATAATATTATATATATAAATAAATTTTTTGTGTTATACTCATAAGCGTTTCCCCCTAAGAGGTAATAGTACCTTATGGTGTCAATTTAGTTAGTCTTCAGCAAGCCACCTAAGGATGAGATTCTATCGATATCTTGGCTGCAATCCATTACTGTTGGCTAACCAGTCAGGTACCAGATTCACTTCATTGGTCAACGGGGCGTAGTGGATATTTTTCAGGGGGATAGTGCCGTCAGTGCACCTCACGCAGTGCACTGTAGGCATTACTTAAGGTTCTTTGCAGCATTCCTTTCGGCCCCTTGCTGCAGCCCCTTTCATTCCTTTTATTGTACCTCCGTTTATATTCTCTTTCTTATATTTCGCTATCAAACGCTCCCAGCTATTGTTTCATGGTGCAACTGATTTGAGGTTTTATCCACCTGTTACACCTTTCGACCTTCTACTCTCACATTTCCCTTTCAGCACTGAAAGACTTCTTGGGCCTAAATTCCATATTCTGTTGTATTCTACATATTTGTGTTACATATATCATCCAGTAACGATGTACATTCATTTCAGAAAAGTTTACCCAATAACAATGTTGATACCATTGTGGCAAACCATCACTGCAATAGAAACTGAATTGTTTAAATGTTAAAATGCTCATAAAGCTGACAGTTTTCCTGATGAACTGAAGAAAGAGAGAAGTAAGCGGCGTCACTTTTGGTCCAAGGAATACAGCACTTGTTGGAATCTTGTTCATGGTTACTATGGCGACGGGTGGCAAAATCCTTCCGTCCCTGACATATGTGTTTGTACTTTGTGAGATGAACTGGCCTTGTGATATTAGTTACTATGTGTACTCGTTAATGTGATGATGTTATATGTCCTAATATGCTGCATTTAATCATTCTCTCTCTCTCTCTCTCTCTCTCTCTCTCTCTCTCTCTCTCTCGTAAAATATACAAGAACCTCATTCTGTCAACACTGTTTACCGTCTCACACGGTAAATCATTTGTTAAGAAACAGGCGTAATTTTATGCTGTGAGATTTGATAGAATTTGCGAAAACATTCACGCACGCAACAATTTATCGTTTCAAAAGCAAGGAAGATATGTGTACTTCTCGTCGCCAAATAGGGAATCCTGTACGAGAAATTATTGAGTGGTTTTTATATTCTGGAATTCCCTATCTCGAGTAAGAAAGTACAGCGCAGATAAAGGCGCGGTGGATGCAGGTCACTGGGGAGATTGGAAGACGGAATAGGAAGAGATTGTAGGTTAGGCTAAGCTGAGAATGGAGAAAGATTGGAAGATGGAATAGGAAGAGATTGTAGGTTAGGCTAAGCTGAGAATGGAGAAAGAATGTGAAAAGGGGGAAGTGAAGGTAAATCCAGTCCTGTAAGAAAGTTGGAAGAAAGGTAAAGATAATAGGGAGAGATGATGATGTAATATAAACGACAGCCAAGAATATAAAAAGAGGAAAAAAAGGAAGAGGCAAATGAAACGGAGGAGGCCAAAAAGAAACAGGAATGTAAATGCAGGTCAGTGAGTATGCGACTGACAAAAAGCGGATAGCGTTACAAAGTCAGAGCGAGTAGAGAATTTAAAAATGTAAAAGGGGAATGGATAAAAAGGCAAAAAGGAGAAAAAAAAAGGCAAAACGCAAAACAAGGGGAATTCGCAGGTAGAAAGAAGGAAGAAACCCTTTAATGACATTACGGCATAGATGCGACGTCTCTAACAATGTTCCAGAAGTTGCTGGGGTGCGAGCGGGAAAGTGGTCTCAGCGTCGAAGGGGCCGAATCAAGAAGAAGAAGAAGAGGAGGAGGAGGAGGAGGAGGAGGAGGAGGAGTTCGAAAGAAAGGCGCTTCAGATTCGCGGCGGAATCTGGCGGGAAATGAAATTTGGGATGGACAAATAGGCCAGTTTTGAGTTGAGTGAGGAAGGCCAGTGTTGAGTAAGTGGCTTGTCGGAGTCGTGTGTTTGCTCAGTTTCTTGCGAGTCACTTTCGGTGGTTGGGCCTTAATAGGCTGGGTAGAATATTGTTGATCCCTCGTTGCTGCTTTCGCTGTCATCTTTATTGATGCGTCGTTTATATATACATACATACATACACATATGTATAATTATATACATGTATATATATATATATATATATATATATATATATATATATATATATATATATATATATATATATATATATATATGTATATATTAGGCCCTATGTATCCCCATGGATGCCACACGAAATGATTGATTGATATATATATTTATATATATATATATATATATATATATATATATATATATGTATATATATATATATATATATATATATATATACATATATATACACATAAGCATATATATCGCCCCATACCACAAAGATAGTATTCAGCAAGTCTTTTTGGGAATGAGGTTGCTACCCCTATGCCCTACTCCACTTCTGTTCAGAGACTTTTGCCTCATGGAGTCTGCGCTTCATGGTGACCATTAATACAAATAGGGACTAGAACCAGTACTGTTTAATTTTTCTGACCGGAAGACCAGTGGACGTGTCATTGCTGTTGCTATGCATATTTATATGTAATTGTGAAATATTTTCTGTTAAAACAGAAATCCATCTAATAAAAGGAGCCCGTAAAAACACCAAAAGGGTCGAAAGTTGTAGCTATTTTCGGAGAACAACTGTCTCCCTCAACAGGCAGGTTGAGGGAGGGAGACAGTGTCTCCGAAATAAACCTGTAACCTTATACCCTTTTGGTGTTTTTTTTGGGCCCTTTATATTTTATATATATATATATATATATATATATATATATATATAAATTATATTATATATATATTTATTTAAATTTATTTATATCTTTCTTTATTTATATCTTCTTAGCCTAGTAGGCATGGTTCTTCTCACCAGCTTTAGTTCAGCATTTGATTCCCGTAGATACGGAACACTATAGCAGGTTCAGCTAAAGCACATTGCGCCCCCTTTGACCTCAGCTGTGAATGATGGTCTTGGTAGCTAAAAGAATATGGTTAGAGAAGGTCATAGAGCTAAAGACACTTCCCAAAATATTTGTGTATGGTGATATATATATATATATATATATATATATATATATATATTATATATATATTATATATATATATATACTGTGTGTGTGTTTTATCGAGTTTGTCATAAATTCCTGGATAATGTTAAAATAATTTTTTTGCTTATCCGCAATAATCGTGATACTGCGGCTCGACCTTTAAAGGTATTCCTCGTTCTCTAATATGAAACTACGAAAATTGATGTTCATCTCATAAATTACCCTTTTTGGAATTATATCCATTAATCTTTTTTTTCTCTCTCTCTTTGCAGGTGAGATATCGGAGATCTGAACGATAATCACAGGGATCTCCATTTGCGTTGCAGTGGTTCAGATGGGCCTGATAAGTATTGCGTGGGCTTTTTTTCTTATTTTTCTCGTCATCATCATCCTCATCCTCATCCTCATCCTCATCTTAATTATAGCAGCGTATAATATCATGAGCACAAAAATGAATAAAATCTGCAGTCGTATAGTAAATATATATATATATATATATATATATATATATATATATATATATATATATATATATATAATCATGAAGCTATGAAATGTCGCTTAATATCAAATTCACGCTACCTCGGGAATATCTCCGAGGTAGCGTGAATATGATATTAAGCGACATTTGTACCTTCATGATTGTATATAAATCACGGTGTGATTAAAAAAAAAAATATATATATATATATATATATATATATATATATATATATATATATATATATATATATATATATATATATATATATATATATATATGTATATATATGTGTGTGTGTGTGTGTGTGTCATAATATATCATATGCTGATAAATCTAAGAAATACAGAAATAATGAGGACAGATTATACGCAAATAGATAACATTTCACCGAACTGAGGAAGAATTAATGAGGTTGATTCTCCCAAGTATTTAGGAACAGTGATATCCAACAGTGGTTCTCTGAGTTGGAATTTGGTGAGAGACTAAAAGAGGCAAATTAAAGAATGGGCAGGCTGAACAAGACTGCGAAATCAGATTAACTGAAACTGCATACGAAAGCATTATAGCAGTCTGATCTGTATTTCTGCACTGACGTGCCAATAGAATAACAACCAAAGGATTTAGGCGATCAGAGGACAAAGTATTAAGAGGACTTATGAGTCAGTTGGCAGGATTGAATGAGAAATCATATCATAAGGGAAATTACAGAAGTTTCACATGCAGAAGAGATGATGAGTCCTTCGCACCAATCCGGGAGAATAGTGAGAGACATTGTCAGTGAGACTCCTTCGGGTATCAGAACTTACTTTGAGACGAGACTGGGTCTGTGGTGGTGAAAGCCTCGGATAAACATGAGTGGTAGAATTTGACTGATCACTTTGTTTCCTACCTGCTTTTGGAGACGACGATAACCAAGACTTAAATCTATCTATATATATATATATATATATATATATATATATATATATATATATATATATATATATATATATATATATATATATATATATATATATATATATATATATATATATATATATATATATATTGACTGAGAACCTTTCAGGATTTTCTTAGCTCCCATTATATCAGTCAGAATGAGAATGAGCTGAACATGCTTACGAAATCTCCCTGTAACGTTTTATGTATCACTGTTGTTATATTTTTCGCCGTGAAGAAGCCTATACGGTCATAGCTGCCTAAAACTGTACTGTCTGAGAACACAGAAGAAATAAAAAGTTCTGTATTCTAGGGGAAAATAGGCAAAAACTGATCAAATGGGGACTCATGTGCACAAGTAGTCTGTGGAGTTTAAGCCACAAAGCTCTTCAGAATAACATCCAAAGTTATATGTTTAAAGTAATGCAGTTTATTTTGCTACGACAGTAATCTGAAGAGGGTCCGAACTATTGTTGTTGTTTTCAAGTAGTTAACGTATGAAAATACTCATAGTTCTTTCACCAAGTTGTTAATGTTTTTTCTTATACACTGTTTTGTTTTCCTTCAAAAGGGGACTGCTCCAGATGTGCCTATCAGATTATTAGAAAGGCTTCTTCCCCCATCTTTTCAAGGACCCACCACAGTCAGCTAACTGCTAGGTACTCAATTCACTGCTAAGGTAAAGAGAGACGCCCTGTAAGGAATGTTACGTGCCCAGATCGCCTCTCCTTGAACCCAGCCCCTGTCGGTGGTGAGGCGTTTAACTGTGATGGCCACTGGCTGTGACAACAACTGAGTCGCCAACTGCCTGTCTGTGTCAGGACAGGGAAAAATCGCCGTTAGCCTTGGGGTATTACTTATCCTGCCTGAGGGAGACGATGCAAATAAGGAAGTGAATAGAGTAACTTTTCACGTTGTGGAAAAACTAGTTTGGAAAGGAGAGACGTTCAAGTTTTCGAGTTGGCTTGATCAGAGTAAGAGAATATGGAAGTGCATTTTGCATTGCAGCGTGAGCTGGCACTAATTGTTCTTTTGCAGCTGAAATTAGCATGCAGTAAATTCATTAGGCACAAATGCCGTGAAATTTACCGCATAACTTCTCACGCAAACCAATCGTAAATGCGCTTTTATTTTTTTTTTACTTGGGCTTTTTACTCTATTTCACATCGGGCTCCATTGATTAATGAGGTCATGATTGTATTTTATGGCAACATTTATCACTTTTTTGTAAGTCAGCATGTTTTATTTGTGAAGTTTATGACATTTCTTGACGTACTTTTTCTTTTTGAAAAGTCGTAGTTGCTTTGTTTACCATTGCATTTTCTTCGAGCAGTTTTTTTTTTATTTGGTTCAGATTCTACATTGAATGTGAGTTTATTCTGTCCAGTCGATGTCTGGTGACCTTTATTTGATGGATTTTTGTGTTCTGCAGAATTACTAACTTGTCTATTTGTGAGTTAACGAAAGAGTTCTATGAACCTTCGTAAAAATCATTTCATTATGTAATAAAAAAAAAAAAATTGGTAAGCACGAGAGGATAGGAAATTTACCATTATTAGTGTAGTGCAGCCCGAGGCATCAGTGAAAAAAAAATTTTTGTTTAAATTTATTCTTTTGGACAGTTGACAGTATGTTAAGGGGGAAATATTGGAAGGAGACATATTTCAACGGCTGGTGTGCCTACTTCTGAATAATGAGTTATCGATCTTCTCTCTTCTGGATGGCCCAACTTTTACTTCTTGTACTTTTCCAGAATTCCAGAGAATATCTGCGAAAGGGTTCATTGTTACCTGTGATATTTTGTGTTGTAATAAAAACTTTGATTTCTCCAGTTTTGTAAATTCTGTTTTCTAAAGCGAGAGAATTTTCCTTATAAGTTATGTGACTGGTCGTGATTCGTTCTTGGATTTCAAGTCAGGTTTCCCGAAGAGAAAGTCTTTAATATTCAGGTTAAATGTATTTAATACACCCTTTCATACCTGATTTTTATCTTTAACTATTTTAATTCTAAGAGGACTTAAATTGGGATGTATGTTTATTTTTGTAGGGCAAATGTTACAGTGCCTCCTACCGCAGAGGTTGCTCAAAGTACGAAAGCGTCTAAGTTTATTCTTGCAAGGCGACACGAGAAGTGAATACTGCTTTTATATCCGCCTTAAAAAAAAAAGTGGGGGATGTGGGAAAATCCCTCCCAAAGTGGCTTTCTTGTCAACCGATGGCTACTACATACCTACAAGAAACAAATAAGTAAACAGATAAATAAACACAAAAAGGGATTCTGGAATATACGGGGAATTTATAAATCCGATGAACATTTTCGATTTAATGTGATCTTACTAAATGTACCATTTGTTCACTACACTAGCACGAGGCATCTAGGTAGGTAAGGCAGATCAGCTGTTGAAGAGATGTTAATTTCATGCCGATGTCCTTGCTTAATGAGTTATGGCCTTGGGAGACACGCCCACTAACTTCATTATTCTTGCATTGTATCTGCCTCTTTCAACTCTGTTGCATAGAAAGACGGGTATACCAGTGATCTGACTCCTTCTGGATTCTCCCTCTCCTTTGCATTTTCAGAGGGTATGTTTAATGTAATGCGTGATCTTTTCATCTTTATTTTGAATGGTATTCTGTCATGTTGAGTGCTTGCATTGAGGTGGCTCTGTTTCTTTATATTCGTACGTTGCGAGTTTGGTGTTTGTAAATAAACAGCTCGTTTAAAAAACTGCATGCATTGTTGCGTGGTGCGTGATTATATGTATACATGAAGTAACGGAATTGAACCATTCTGAAAGTTATGTTTTCAATGTATCTAACGCCACGTAGTAGTGAATTTTCTTGCCAGAAAAATTCACCATTTTGTATGGCATACCAGTTACTGATCTGACCCTAAAGTAAAGGTATTTTGATCGTCATTTCTTTAGTTATGCAAAATGTATTTTTGTCATTAGTTTTTAATTGGGCATAGAGAATCAGCCTTCACATTGGGACCAACCTTGCTTAACTGTGCGGTGATGCTGGACGAATTTTTCAATATCAGTCCTGTTTCTGTTTCTGAGTGACGACTAATCAAATGAAAGTTACCATTTTCTAGTACAGATGGAAAAGACACTCCATACTAATCCAGAGTACAGGGCATATCAAAACGATTGTAACATCTCATTCCCTTTTGAGGATGACTCAGTGGGAAAACTGGAATACCAGTTGCTATTGAAATCGAAATCTGTTGTCCACCTTTCAGTTGTTGAAATGTCGAGGAAAACCTAATCCAGTAAGAGACGCCATACCCTACCATCAAGGTCTGGGTATCGTTGTTGCTGAAAATAGAATTTAACAAAAAATCGAGTAAGGGGAAACTTCTGTGAAGGCCTCTTTTAAATCTCTCAAAATGGGATTCATTGTAGTGTAGTGGAAGAGTATTATGATGGGTCATTCTTCCTTTGTGAGGTACCATGTACTCAGAGAAATTGCCGGTAGACTTTGCAAATAGTATATGAGCTTTTGCTGAAGGTCTTCTTGCTTCTTCTCGCTGAGTTAAAGTTTAGTTAAAGAAGACAGCTGGTTCCTGTGAGGTTAGGTATTTCGTTTAGTTAACTGTGTTTCTCGCCTCGTTACCAGAATCAAGATTTATGAAGTGTGTCCAGGCTTTTCCTACTCCACCCCTTTCTCATTTTGGGATGGTGCCAAGACTATCTGTTTTTCCGAGAGTTTGAAAACTTGATATTTATATGGGAAATTTTACCTTAGTGTTCGACGTAGAATGCAATCTCTCTCTCTCTCTCTCTCTCTCTCTCTCTCTCTCTCTCTCTCTCTCTCTCTCTCTCTCTCTCTCTCTCTCTCTCTTTAGATCCATCCAGCTCACAGATTGTGAGACCCATGTTAGATACTCATAAAACAATGGGTGTGAGTTTAACAAAACGAGAGTGCCTCAACTATTCCTCACCCTGCTGGAGTGTAACCATCCTTAAGATTCTCTCTCTCTCTCTCTCCTCTCTCTCTCTCTCTCTCTCTCTCTCTCTCTCTCTCTCTCTCTCTCTCTCTGCCGGATGTTTTGCTCTTTTCCCTACTGCTTTTAACCCCCAATGAATTAATGAACGAATAACAATAGGAAACCGAATAAATGAATGATTGGAAATTGTGAGGCATAATAAGCCTTTTCCAAGATTTAACTATACAGTGTCAGGAAATGGTGGTTTAAACCGTGGTACCTTTTGCCTTGCGTTGCGATAATGTCACGTGTTGTTTAGGCAGTATTAACAGTATCGTAATTGGTGCCAGTGACCTTGTGACATCGTATCTTATCAGAAGTGTTTGGTTTTGGCTTCACATGATCCGTAGTCCTTTTGTTATTGAGAATTAATTGCATATTGCTTTGTACAACAGTCACACGAACCATGTATTATCAGGACTCTCATCTACCTGCTTATGGTACAGAATATCAGCTTTTCAACTGTGACGTTACATTAGGGAGATGTGCTCTTTTGGTTGGTTCTTAAAAGAAACATTCCCAAGTGCTGTTTTTTACATGTAGGTTCATTAGTTTTTTTTTTTCTGAGGTTAATGTCATTTGTCACTTTTTGCTCGTAGGTCAAGGGTTGCATCATTCTAATCTGTAAAGAAGAACTGACTTGGAGCGACACATTAGAACTTTCTTACCTCTGTATTGGCTTTGTCTCACTACTGCCTTTGGGCTTTAGTTGGTCATAGTTATTCTTAGTATTATCAGGGTCTCTTGATGGTTGCTTTATTAACGATATTCATTTGAGGTCGGTCGCAAAATTCCTTCCAAGGGTTATTTTCAGCCCAGCGGTAATCTGGACTTTCAAATCACCCTGAATGTTGTTTTCCTTTAGGAACACCGACGCTATTTATAGGTGCTTCAAGATGTTGGTGTCAGTTCGGTTGAAGGTAAAAACGCAGTGATTGATCATTTCAAATTGGCTCCACTGCTTGTGTTAATGTATACGTTTGTAACTGCAGGGGACTGGAAAATGCAATTTACGCCCGAAATTAGTGGCGTCAGTTAATGCGTCAATTTGCACGGTAATGTGCCAAGTTAATAGCACAAAACTCTGTAGGCAATATTTCGTTTTATTAGTTAAATGCAAATGTATCATGCATGACTGTCGACGGGGATTAATAGTAGTTTGAAGTAATCAGCGGTCATCTTCATGCTTCTTGGAAAGACTAGAGCTCGGGAGTGTTTAATTAATAGTAATTCTTCTGAGTAACTAAATGATTTAATTAATGTAAATGAAATTTTACATATTCAGTCATATTGAAGCACAGACTTTTCCTATGTTTGTCAGGGTAACACATATATATGTATGTATGTATATAAAACCACACTTCCTTTTTTACCTGTGTCGGTCATCTTTCTTTGTGTTTCTCTACTTGTCAATTTGTGTATCTGTCTGAAACTCATTTAGTTCTCCTTGATGACTTTTGATTGTTCCTATGCTTTGACACAGAAAGAAAGAGAGAGAGAGAGAGAGAGAGAGAGAGAGAGAGAGAGAGAGAGAGAGAGAGAGAGAGAGAGAGAGGTTTTTTACATTACAATTGTAAACATCAAATACATTCTTAAAGATGCCTTTGATACTGTATGTTTCAGTAACACAGTCGGAGAGTTTGATTGTATTTCCTTTCCGATTCTTTGGGCAACTCAGATCATAGTGCTTGTGGTACAAGATAATTCATAATTCTGATCGTCCATTCCAGTCGCATCTTTCCGGACTATACCGACCACCGCGTAATTCTTCTGTGATGTTCAGTACCAAATTCTGGAATGATCTTCCTAATTTTGCAGTTGAATCGTTTGAAGTTCATTATTTCAGCCTCGGTACAAATACTATTTTGTTGAGGAGGCTGACATGAGCCCCACTGTATAAATTATTTGTTATTTATTTTATTACTTGTTATGTATCTAACATGTTAGGGATTACTTGTTCTTTTCATCTCTCTTTCGTAGTTTATTCTTTACTTCTCAACTTACTTTTCTGTACTGGGCAGCTTTCCTTTTTGGGGCATGTTGGCTCATGGCATTCTGCTCTTCTAGCTAGGGTTGCAGCTTGGCTAATAATAATTAATAGATTAATGATTTGCGCGTAATAGTCTTGCCTTTCTATGGATAAGATTGGGTCATTATATGGTTTCTGTGTCTCTAGGGTGAAATAGTTTAAGTAGAGTTTCTCCATTATATTATGAAATAAGCGACGCTTTGGGCAATGTTCAAATATATGGCTCAGTCAAGATGCTAGCCATATGACCATAGGGCGTGATTTAATAGGTCTACACTATGAATTCCTTTTATAATTCAGTATTACGTGTTAAGTGTAAGAAACGTGATAATGATTGACAATACTTTATATTTTTTTCTGTGAAGCTTAAACATCCCAAAACCCTATGAATTGACATATTCAACTAAAGCAGCATTATTTAATCCAGCGAAAAATTTATAACACGACTATATTACGGCCAGTTACACAAGTTAAAAACATATATTGGTAATGGTTCTTCTCATGATCTAAAAAAAAAAACCTTTCCTGCTTTGTATTGGAGATTATATTGACTAGGTGGCTTCAGTACCGCTGGCAGAGTTTGTTTCTAATACTTTTGTTAATTCTTCATCCCCTGTCCAGGCTCTGACTGTTTTCTCTAGAATGAACTCTCATCATATTAAATGCCTGTCCTGTGAGTCCTGAAAAGGCTAGAGACAGCTTTTTACCTGTTTGAAATTATTCTTGGTCCCTCAGTATTATCAACCACTTACTCCAAGCTTCGCGTCCTTCTGATTTCCTTTCTTTACTTTCTTTCGTATCCTTTCCACACCTTCTCCCCCTTCGCACCCTCGATTCCTCATAGCATCCTGCTGGGGTGACATATCACTTTAAAGTTGGCGAACACTTGAACTTCCACATCTGGAACACCCTAAAGCTCCCTCTGCCTTCTTAATCCATCTCACTCAGTCAGAGCTCTCCATTTCATTTCCTTATTTTCTTTTTCCTCAACCATTTTCACCCATTGCGTTTCAAATCCCCAAATCTTTCTGTTTTGCATTCCATCTACTGTTCATCTCTTATATTCCCCGCCTCAGTAATTTTCCAGTAGAGAGAGAGAGAGAGAGAGAGAGAGAGAGAGAGAGAGAGAGAGAGAGAGAGAGATTTAGGGATAGTTGCAGAAAAAGAGCACAGGGCAGGTGATACAGTTTGCCTTGGTACGAAGCAGATGCCTTTGTTAATTAAAACATTGTCTTTTTGTGCTGCAGACATCTGTTCATTCTACTTTCAGCTCATTTTTGCGTCTGCTGCTGTAACTTCATTCCTTGATTCATATTTAAATGCATAGTGTAAAACGCATAGGTCTAGATCCTCCGATATTCCCTTCCCTGACTTTTTAGCTGCCATTGTCTCCAGTACTCATTGGAAGTATACTTCTTGAAGTACTTCAGCTTTCCAGGATTCTCTGCAGTTGACAACCTCTCAAGAAATGGTGGTCAAGACTGAAATCGTTATACCCTAAGCTGTGTAGCTGAATTTCTCCAGAAGCTATCAAGCTATTACAGATACAATCTGTTATCAACTAAATAGTGTGGAAACAGATCATCAAGCAATCTGCACAAGTTACATGTTTTTGTAGTTGTAAATTTACGACTACTTCCATAAGACTTTGTCTCTGGTAGCTTAACTTAGATTTGTTTGGCAAATGAAGTTCTTTGATACGTGGTTGTATCTTCCTGCGTTTTTGGTGGAAAGGTGACTGATTATTATTGTTCTCGTTCCGGATATAAAACATTTTAGATGGTCTACAGTATTAACGTGTTGGCCGATAGACTAAAGATTTACATTCAATACTCTAAAATTTCTCTTCATGCAAATATAGTATAGGCTCTTTCTTGTGGCTCTCAGAGTGTGGCGTTGTGCCACAGAAATGGGTTAGGGTAAGAGGAATCAGTTCCATAAGTGGCAGAGGTGTTATCCAGGAGAAGGAGAATTTGTATAAGAGAAATTAGAAGGATTGGAGGTAAAAAAAAAAATTTACTATTTGGTGCATGCCTGTTAACGCTCAGTGCTTGTTGGTGTATGCACTTTAAGGCACACTGCTAGACTTCCCAAGGAAAAATTACCATTACAGTTTATCTTGGGTTATGATTCGTTCCGCCAGTGGGCTAGGGGCTTTATTTTTTAACCTCATTCCCCAGCAAACATATTACACAAAAACTGAAAGAGTCACCTTTTGGTGTCATTTCCTTTAAAGCTTATTGGTTATTAATTCAAACGTTCTTAATATTCTTTAAATATTAAATACATGTTTTGTAACAATTCTGTGTCATTCATTTGTCTGGCCATATCTATATTTCTTATCCGAGGTCCTGAAATTGTGGCAAATCTTTAAAAACGTAAAATTTAAATTCAAAAGTAACCCTAATTGGTCGTGTTTTCTAATATTAACTGAATTTTGCTTACTCACAATTCTCTCTCCCTTCATTTGAGGGATGACAGTGATCATGTTTATATCTGTAAGACCCCACAGAGAGAGAGAGAGAGAGAGAGAGAGAGAGAGAGAGAGAGAGAGAGAGAGGGTCTTTGATGGTGGAACCGCCCCTCCTGTCGCTCCCTTTGGGAGAACAGGAGATGCCAGATCCCTTTGATGATATAGGGTCTTGTTTGACCACACCCTTTGGCACTAAGAGAAGAGGATCTCAAGGTCCCTCTGCCCCCCTTCCCCCCTCCCCCCCCCCTCTGTACCCCACATCCTTTAACACGGCACGTGTCTTTAGCTCGAAGTTTGGCAATTTAAGCATGTCGTGTCATGTACGGGAATGCTTTCATTAGTTTCACAGATATACCAAAGATCTTCAGGCTTTTATACAAACACCGTGTGTAACTTCTATTTTGCTTTTATTTCTCAAAATAATTCGGTGCTTTTAAAGCAGTTATAGAGAAAAGTAAATTTCGTTTCCCAGCGATGTGATACTGATTTGTATACAAGTGGTTTATCTGTAAAATTTCAGAAATTCTCTCTCTCTCTCTCTCTCTCTCTCTCTCTCTCTCTCTCTCTCTCTCTCTCTCTCTCTCTCTCTCTCTCTCTCTCTCTATATATATATATATATATACATACACAAAAACATACACACACATGTATACATACATACATACATACATACATACAGTAACTCACACCCATGTGTAAGTTACTGGTTCTTCATTCGCGTCTTGTCCGACTCTTCTTATTTTGCATTTTTCACAGCGTTTTATTCCTACCCTTTTCAGCCGTCCTTTCATGAATACATTAAGCTTTTGCAATTGCATTAGTTACCCGAGTTCTGTATTTTGCAACACCTGTATGCGAAAGAGATCGGGGTAACTTTGTTTCACTGGGATCTTCCTTTTGGGTTTTTGCAGAATTGCTCTTCCAGGGAAGATGGTCCGAATTAAAATACTCTCTCTCTCTCGATTGAGTCTCTTTTTTCCTCCTGGCATTAAACATTAGTTTTGTTCGCTTGATTTCTTTAATTGTACCTTTTTCGCTTCTTTACGGTAATTTTCTTATCGTCAGATAAGTTTTATAGGACTGTTGTATGCTGCCTGGATTCTTTATTCAGTGAAACGCACGGTGATATTTGCGAACGTTTTGTTGTACCATTTCATCATTTCCTTTGAGTATATATATATATATATATATATATATATATATATATATATATATATACTGTATATATATATATATATATATATACTGTATATATATTATATATATATGCATTTTATATAATGCGTGTGTGTGCGCACGCGTATATACACACACAAACATATATACGTGTGTGTATATATATATATATATATATATATATATATATATATATATATATTGTGTGTGTTTAAGTGTATGTGCGTCTGTGTGTATGTATGTTTGTATACGAAAAGTCAACAATGATTTTCATTATATTTTCTAATTATTGAGGTACTGTTGAAGTCTCTAGTTGGTATAGGAAAGCGTAGGCATAATTTCGAAGGCATCACACCTCGTCTTCGGGTACGTCCTCACTACAGGAAAAACATGTCATTAACACACGTCGGCACCGCATCCCATAACTAACACAAGCAGGTTGAAAATAAGTCAGCGACCATTAGTGGAGGACGAATCTTTAGACAAGTTGTTTTTAATGTCAGCGCGATGAGCTACCGACGTGTATTTGGCGTGTTTTGCTGTAGGGTGAACGCACCTATTACAGAGCTCGGGTTAGCCCACGGTGTAATCTTCTTATAATTCCTGACCACACTATAGAGAAAACACACTTCAACACGTGCGTGTGATAATTGTCACTTCACGATTACCTGAGGCGTTTCCTTACCTGAAAAATAGTTGTATGGTTTCCTTGATGACGATGAATCTCATGCATGGAAGTAATCTGCTGTACATCTGTTATCTGCACTGTCCGTCACTTGAAATGCTTGCATCACCTTTTTCCATCATGGCACCTGTTGCTCTTACCGTTACACACACACACACCATCATCCTCATCATCATCCAGGTGCCATATCCCCAAGGACGTCGGCAATCATGGCTCGCCACTCCTCTCTATTTCCGGCTCTCTGCAGCAACTGAGCTGCAGACATTTTCCTCCAGTCATTCTCACCAATCCATCCATATATTTTTGTCTAGGTCTTCCCTCTCGGCCTTCCATTGATTTTACCTACAGTGGGAGAGAGAGATGTTCCAGTTCTTGTTACACACACACACACACACACACACACACACACACACACACACACACACACACACACACATACACATATATATATATATATATATATATATATAAATATGTGTGTGTGTCTGTCTGTCTCTTTTTATATGTTAATAAACTATTTTCTAAGAGACATCGGTGTGAAGAAAAACAAAACATAACCCTCAAAGTTGCTGATTAAAGAGTGACAAAAGTTTGTAATTTCTGTGCCATGAAAGAATGTTAGACAATTAATATCGTTGTTAGAATAAACGGGTCTTACGTCAGCATGCATAAGCACCCCATAAAAAAACACGCATACACACATTTACACAGATTAACCAACATCACATAGCGTGCCTTGTTTGTTGTTTTTGAGTCTTTTGACCCTTTTTTTTTTTTCTAAAGTTACTGTTCTGGTTATCATACATTCTCTTCGTCTTTCTCTCCTCATTGATTACAAAATAATCAATAAGGAGAGTTAATATATACTCACGCACGCACACAAAACACATACACGCACATACATATATATACACTATATGTATTATATAAGTGTCTGTCTGGAGAAGAGTAGATGACTAAGTTCACGGAAGGACAGATATAAAAATATGTCAGCAGTCATTCGTAAAAGTATTTATTACCAATCTTTCCGTGGGAAACCCACCCACTCATCCTTAATACCAAGAATGTCATTAATGCTGGGAATAGGGAGGTTCTGAAGTTTTTCCATTATTACAGTTCATTTTCCCCCCTTATGTGTCTCTGTGTTCCCAGAGTTATTATAATGAGACAAGTGATTGTATTGTTGATTTCATTAAAAATGCTACTAGTAAAGCAATATCAAAATCAAAATCTCATCCAGCAATACACAAAGTCCCACGGTGGTCTGAAAAAACTAACAGAATTGATAAAAATAAAACACCAAATTGGAAGACGATTAGATAATTTGAATAGAAAGTTCAGTTAAATAAATAAAACATTACCGATATTCGAAGAAAATTTACAAAAACTAACTATGTTATTATTAGAAATTGATACATTAAACTTACTATATAACAAAATATCTGCAAAATTTCAAAAAATAATTCAAGGAAGAATAATTTCATGAAAGAAGAATGTATCAGATCTCTCTAATAATACTCCCATACAAAAAATATGGGAAAAATTCAGGATAATAAATGTTACCCATGTTAAACCACATAGACATGCCATACTAAAAGATGACGAAAAGAATACTTGATCCAAAAGAAAAAAAGTAATGTAATAGGAGAAAACTTAGCAAAAGCAAGTAGAGATAGAAATTTAGATGAACACTTCGTCATAAAGAAAAACAGTATAGAATTAATAACAATAATTTTTGAAATTATAGAAGATGTATATTATAATAGGAAATTTAATATGGAAGAGTTAGAATTTGCTCTGTTGAACAGCAATAAATCTGCCCCTGGAGGTGACAATATTTGTTTTGAAATGATCTGCCATTTAGCACCTTTGGCAAGGCCATACTTATTAGAGTTTTATAATCACCTATGGCCTCGAAATTTATTTCCTGATGAATGGCGCAAAGCTATCCCCAAACCTAGAAGGGATCCCAGTAACGTAAACAGTTACAGACAAATTTCTTTAACAAGTTGTTTATGCAAATTACTAGAGAAAACGGTAAATGCTCGACTAACTTGGCATACTCGGGAAAATGAAATTTTTTACTCCCACTCAGTTTGGGTCACAATGTAACAGATTTACATTGGATTCTCTATCCCCTTAGAAGACCACGTACGAATGGAAACAAATTACTATCGACGTCTTTTTTGACATTGAAAAGGCATATGATACTACATGGAGGTATGCAATATTAAAAACGTTACATAAAAACAGCATCCGTGGACACTTAGTTAGGTTTATCGAAAACTTTTTGACAAAATACACTTTTCAAGTGAGGATTGATGATGTATTGTCAAGTACATTCCCACTTGAAAATGGTGTTCCACAAGGAAGCATCCTTAGCGGCACACTGTTTACCTTAGCAATAAATGACGTCAGTAATAATCTACTTACTGGAATTAAAAGTAACCTCTTTATGGATGATTTTGCCATATATTATTCAGCATCTCGCATAAAACATGCAGAGCGAATCATTAGTAAAACTTTAATAAAAATAGATGAATGGGCCTCATCTGTAGGCTTTAAATTATCTATACAAAAAACTCAAGCAGTAATGTTTTATGAAAATAAAAAGTGGAAAAAAGGTGGAGAAATAGATTTAAAAATCAGAAACCATAGTATACCAATTAGCCAAACGGCAAAATTTTTTGTTTGAAAATTAAGTTTTTCAGAATTTTATCATTAGTCAGTTTTATTTATTTTCTTGCTTGTACAGCTGAAACTTGAGTAAATGTATTTAATGTGTGCGTGTGTTCTAGTGCGGAACTATATGCCTTTTTGCATATTTTTAAAGTTTCATTATTCATTCACCATTTAGTCCCAGTGTTGAGCCTGTGGCTTAGACCTGGGACTACATTTCATTTTAATCCTTCGGGCCAGCCCTGTGAGAGCTGTTAATCAGCTCAGTGGTCTGGTCAAACTATTTTAATAATAATAATCATGTGTCTATTTAAGCGATGGCACAAATCTAATGAGGAGTTGAATAGATTTGGTGCATCATTGGCTTCATTGTAAGACTTGAATACGCAGCCGTGCTCTTTTGTATAGATGAATAACTGGTCATTGTATCCTGTATCGATCTGATACCTTCCGGGTAGCGCAAGGGGCATGTTGTGGTGACTAGCTCAGTGTTTGCAAACCGATACCTACTGAATCTCGAGACTGCTGTTGTGATTGGTCAGTTTGTGTTGGTGTTCGGTGATTTTCTATAGTGGTATAAAAACATTCCTAGAATTTCGAATACTGCAGATAAAAAATAGCAGCCTCTACTTTATGGAAACTATAGTGAATTTGCAGCCATTCCCAAGAGAAATAGTGGATATAGTGCGCTAAAGAATTTAGTTTTTGGGACAGGGAACTTCATCCCCATGTGAAGAGGCACGAGGATATAATGCTTGGTTTGTAAGATTTTTTCTTTTCTTTCTTTAATTTTTGTTCACAGTTAAGTGGAGGTACTTTCTTATGCAGAAAGGGCATTTGAGCCTAGGAACTTTAATTGCGGAATCATTTAAGAATAGTTTAATTTTGAGAGTAAACTGCAGATTTGACTCACTCCTGCTCTTGACCATAATGTTTTAGGCTATGACGATTTAAGTGATTGGAAAGTTTCCGATTAAGTTAGCAGGCTTTCCTTAAAATAGAAACTGTAAATTTAAGCATTTTGAGACTTGACTAAGGAACTCCTGTACAGAAAAAGATCTAGAATAAAATAATATTCGCTCTCAGAATACGCTGAAAGCAGTTTGAGTATTGATGCAGCTGTTATAAGGAAGTCGTCAGAAATGTTGGAATACGTCAGTTAGTAAACGGAGAGTGATAGCATGAACGACCAATAGGGAAAAATCGTCTTGCAGAGGATGTGGACTCGTGGTAAGAAATGATAGAAGGAATAAGTTTATGTAGGCAAAGTCTCTCCCCACATCCCATAAAGATTGCAGGGATTTAGACTTTTGCAAGTTGAGCAATATACATTTTGGACTGAAGTTTACAGAGGGATTTTCCGTGAGTTTTTGGAACTTACAGAAGAAGCGTTCATCGCAATTGTAGTTATTTGTAGGAAAGAGAGAGATTAAATCGCAAGGAGGCCAGCAAGATGGGTACAGACAATATTTGCATCCGAGAATAGGAAGAGAATTTCTCAGTGGACTCGAGCCAGATGTAACTTTTTCCATGACATTTCATTGTGTTACCCACCCACCACCAAGAACTTCCGTGTATTTCCTTGGCCTCTTTATTGTTCTCTTAATCAGTGGGCATATGCTTTACTAAATGGCTGTCCTTTTGTTTGCTTTGATAGTTTACCTGAGTCTCGACGTTGATGAACGCCGCTGCATTTTGTATCAATGCATTTGTCATGCGCTGTTATTCTCTACCTTGAAAGCCAGACAAACAATCTCCATCACTACTACGAGACAACCGGGATTTATACTCTTGAATCAGTGTTTCTCAAAGCACTGTACCAGGATTTGAATGTTAGTGTGAATAGACATTAAATTGGAACTCTTTAGGGAATCAAGGGTTGATTATCAATTGTTAGTAATGCTTGTGCTTTGACATGCAAGAGACCCAGCCCCTGGTGAACGGCACTGGCGAGGTAGAGAAGGAAAACAAATTTAAGTAGCCCTTCATTCAAGTAAATATGTCATAACTTCGAGGTTTCATTACATCAGTCTTCCTGTGCTTGATGCTGAGAGCCAGTTTTTAACCCTTATAAAATATCTGTCATTTCCAGCTATTACCAGCCGTTAATAATGTCGTCACTCTTATCATGTATAAATGTAGTTCATGCAACTTGGTCGTTCATGCTTCTTAAACTTTCTTCCTGCCCTTTCTTCAAAATTCACAATCAGCGATAGGGTTTCAAGGGCCCAGCAAGTTCTCTCGTCCACCCATGCCAGTCGTATATTCTTTACCGCAATTCCAATATTGTGTTAAAATTGTGAAGGGATGTAATTGCTTTTCTTATAGTTGAAATTCTACTACTTTTAAGCGTGAAGATCATTTCATGTTTCCAACCTTTTCTGAATGCTGCTTGTCCTGATCTTTCAGAACTTTATGTTATTGACTTTTTTTTTATTGAGGCTTATTTTGCTAAATGCCTTCAAGGCCAACGGTAATTCTGTTCAATCCGGTTTCCGCTTACTTTAAAGCCAACGGTCTAAGCATTCTGAGAATCATTCTCAGCCTCTTCAGTTATCAACGGGGGTTCAGAATTTCTGGACGAGTGCCGTCCGTATCTTGGATTACTCGCTCCAGTGACTGTTTCTGTCCTTCAGCTGACTAGCTTTGGAACTCTTTTTCTGCCTCTTGTTCCTCATTCTTCTGAGCATCCTTTAAGAGTCAGATAGATCCATCGCTTCCTTTCATGGATAAGCCCCGCTCTTCTTGATCGTCCGTCTTCCTTGCAGAGAATTTAGGCTAGGAAGTTTCCCATCCCATTGCGCCTTGCTTTTGGAGAAGAATTTTGATGTCGGAAAGTTTTGTGGATAGTTTACTATTTTTAAGAATAGTTTATCTATTCAAGTTACACTCGTTTATCTCTTCCAGTCACACTCGTAATGAGTTTCAGGGTCTTTCTGTGTTCTTGTAAAATCTGCAACCGTTGCTGGCTGGTTTTGTTTTTATCAAATCTGCTTTTCCACTATTTTTTTCTTGCTTAGTTGGTAAATGATCACAGTTATTACACACGCACATATGTGTATGTATACTATATATATATATATATATATATATATATATATATATATATATATATATATATATATATATATATATATATAAATGCGCTCAGATATTAAGTCCTAAATGCCCCCTTAAATATCGAATTCACTTTACCATGGATATAACTTACAACTTACACCCAAAGGGCATTATATATGATAAATGCATCTGGCCCTGCCCGTACCAGACGCACTTATATATAATTCCCTTTGGGTATATGTTATAACTAGGGTACAGGTTATTCGATATTAATGGTTAATTATGGCTTAGCACTTTAGAGTATAAAAAGTCCCCTTTGAATTAGTGACAGAGCTATCATATACTTGGACGTGTCTCGGGGTATGCTTGTGTAGTTTATAAGAGACATGGATATACACTTGTATATTTTTCTAAATGTGTGCGTGCAGACACACGGTCATGCAGATGTATGCAACATAAGTATAAGTTAATCTTCATCAGTCATCATCATAATTATCATCATCATCATCATCATTTCAAATTTAATCATCAGCATAAGTTGGAGATAAAGATCTCAGAGATGTTGGCGCCAAATTAAAACGCGCGAAGGACTCGTCACTTCTACGTGAAAAAAGAAAGTATATAAAAAAAATTTTATCGTTTGTATCGAATCTTTGTGGGGAACGTATTTGCTCGTGTTTTTTTAATAGGATTTTTAGAACCGATTTTTCAATCGGTCATTTTTATGGTGAATATGGTTTGAGTCCTTATCAGCTGTTGATCGGGAAGGAAAATTTCCGGTGGCCAGCAAATTTATGTCGCCGTATTTCTCTGAAGGGATCGGTGTAGGTTTAGTAATTTTCAAAACCATTCATCTTTACCTAAAATGATTTTGGCAGTGAGAAAGAGAGGAAATTTGTTTCATTACTTGTACTATAGTGTTAAAGAGAGAGAGAGAGAGAAGAGAGAGAGAGAGAGAGAGAGAGAGAGAGAGCAAACTCGTAGAGATTACGAAAGTGTCAAGGCAAAAAACTAACCCGTTGAAAATGATTTCAGCATAGAACCTAGAGATGAGATTAACAGATTGTCCCTACGAGAGAAAAAAAAAAACATTAAAAAACTTTACATATAAATGATAATGCAACAGGATGAAAGTATTAAAAACGGTCAGCTGAGAGAGAGGGGAAAGTCGGATAAACGAGAGAGTGTGCGAAGGAATTGTGAAAAGAAATGGCCCATCAAATGCGAGAGGGACGGAGGAGATGAGCCGTGGAACGGATTGAAATAATTGTTGAGGATGGAGTTTAATGCAGACATTTCAGTTTTATGTGCTTTTCATTTGTTGCGCCCTTGTTACACGCAGTGTGAGATTGATTTCAAGGGGACGAGCAAGAATTGGTAAACTTGAACCAAGCATGTGAGGCCGCCGGGGCCGGGGAGCGGGGTCGGTGGCAAGAGGGGAGGGGGAAGGGAACAGGATAATTTAATTAGCCCTGTAAGACAGATACATGCTGCAGCCATCATTAATTAAGCAGTAACATACTCTCTCCTCTCTCTCTCTCTCTCTCTCTCTCTCTCTCTCTCTCTCTCTCTCTCCCTTGAGGGGGTTGGGGGGTTAGTGCCGTCAGTGCACCTCATGTGGTGCACTGTAGCCATTATACTTAAGGTTCTTTGTAGCTTGCCTTCGGCCACTAGCTGCAACCCCTTCCGTTCCTTTTACTGTACCTCCTTTCATATTCTCTTTCTTCCATCTTACTCTCCACCCTCTCTAACAATTGATTCATATAATATATATATATATATATATATATATATATATATATATATATATATATATATATATATATATATATATATAAACTCCTGATGGAGATGAACGAAAACCACTGATCACTAGGCTGTCTTTTTATTTTCTAGCCAACGTTTCGTGATTATTTACCGAATTACATCCTCAGATAAAAACAATTATAAGTACAATCTTGGAATTCATTTAAAATATAACAGAGTAAGAATGAAATGAATGAAAACACAACCAAACTAGAGCTGAGACAGCAAGGGACCAAATGGAAAGAAACCACCACAGAGAGAGAGAGAGAGAGAGAGAGAGAGAGAGAGAGAGAGAGACAGAGAGAGAGAGAGAGAGACTGAATACAATTGACTTGCAGATGTATGAGCACTTAAGGATGGTACGACTTGTTTTATAGACAACGACCCTAGGATTGTTAATTCTTGTGGGTTGGCAGCATGGCCGATGACACTAAAATCTTCGTTCTCAATGTTGGTTTTACACTGTTCTGAATGGTTCCTGATATTGGAGTGCTCCGGGGTCGAGGTTCTGCTACCTGTGCGCGCTGATTCACATCTGGGAGTCCGTTTCCGTATATGAATAATGGCAGAGCAGAAGTGGTTGATTTGTACAGATATTTGGGAGTAAATGTAGCGAATGACAGAAGGATAAGAGAGGGGAGCTGGCAAATATATGAAGCAAGAAACACAGCAGGTGTGCACAAAAGATTGGAAAGATAATTAACGTGTTATCAGACCCCATGTGGGATTGCTGAGCCAACTGTGTTATGGCAGAAAAGTTGGGATGTGGCGAAAATATCACCACCATGGAAATAAAACTTGAGGGAAGGATATATGTGCCTTCCTCTTTTTTTAAATACGCAGCCAATGTGTTTATCAAAGAAAGTATTTCACAATTCAAACGGACAGACAAATGTGAAACAGCCATTATTTATTGACTCTAACTCTTACCTGGACTTGCTCGGAGTAGATTCTTGCAGACGCATTGTAAAGACTTTTCTTTTCTTATAAGATTAATCATTGATAATTTTCAAGAGATCAATTTTTACAAGAAAACACGTAAGATTTTTCTTGGAGCAAGAGATAAAATTTTGCTATGATTTTCAACAAGGGTCAGAGTGGCACATTTTCTTTACTAAAAATTAACTGTATTTTTAAAATTATATACAGAAAGGACAAATGTAGAATGTGATGAGAAAAAACAGAGGTAGTTCGTTTCAAGGGGTATTTAAGAGATGGTTTTTGTGAGCTTGGAGGGATATAACTTAAGGTAGCAAAGATTGTATTTATTCTTCCTCACCTCCATGTTCGATTATCGTTGGTATGATTGCTGCAAGACAGAAGTGCAGTAATTGCGGGTGATGTGAAGGCTAGTTTTTTCTTAATGTTGCAGTCTGCAACATGCATGAAGTTGCTCTTGCATGAAGTATTTGTGGCCCACATAGAAGACACCATCAGAGGAACTAGATCTTATGTAACCCTTGCTAGACATTTTATACTCAATAGTACTCGATTCCTGAACGGTATGGCAATGGAATTTTCACGGCTCCACACTTCTTGCCCCTGCATTTTCTGCCTGTCGAAAAATGACAGAGACGGTTTGTCTTCTCAGGAGGGATTGGGGAAGGTAAAAGAATGTCTGCCAATTCAACATGTGTCAGGATTCTCTAGAGTCTAGACGATGCACTAGACCTGCGGACACTGGAATAAAGGAGGTCTGGGATTTACGATGAGTGGTGTGTAGTGGACACGTTTTTGTCAAAATCAATGAACGAGTAAATATTCATGTTCTGTTAAGGTGTGATACAAATGGGTAATCGGCATGATATGGATATGAACAGAGGCGGGAATTTGCAAAACAAGAGATGAAAAATAAAATGGCGCGGGACGTAGGAGAAGGGAGGGAGGGTGGCTCGTGTTGTTTTGGCGAACGTAGGGAAAATAGAAAATAATAGATTAGTCGGAGGATTATATAATTCAGAAGTATTATGAGGAAGGATTGGGAGACCCGGAACATGCAGCACAGCCGACGCGAAAGAGGTAATGGGAAGAAAAAGCTTAATATTCTAGGAAGCGAAGATGAATGATGCAATGCGTACAGAAGTATTCTGTGCACATCTAATGAGCTTTCTGTATAATTGCCGCTGTTGTGGGATTTTCTTCATTCTTCTGGTCCAGTAGCCACTTTGCATTCTTTAAATAGGTCATTAGGTTTCTCTGTAAGTTATGTCAGTACTTCTTTTGGGTTTGCCCTCTGGAATTGCGTTTCTCTCTGCCTTTCCTTGGTGCAGTTGTTCATATAGTTTCCTCAGGTTTGTGTTGAAGAGCTTCTCCGATACATACGCTTTGGATCTACCTTCGAACCTTGGTATTGTAGTTAAATTTGCTTTTATTCTTTACTTGAAGCCTTCTTTAACTGCTGTCGCTCCTTCCTCTACCAGGCTGCGCTTCTTTTTTAAGGTTTTATCTATTGTGTGTGTTTTTTTTTTTTTTTTTTTGCAATTCAGTCCATTCTTTGTATTTCCTTAATTGTTGGATTTTCTGATATACTCCCCTTTTTGCTGGACTTACATACCTTCCCTAGTTTGTGCCTGGCGTTTATTTTCGCTTTGCTCCGATTAATTCAATCACCTACCCTAGCTAGCTCCAGCATATATGAAACTGGTTTCAGTGGTACTCATCATATGATCCAACGCTTGGTTTTCTCCATCAGTGGTAATTATAACTTTTCAGTGGTGATACCGTAATTGCTGTATCTTTTCTTTGTGCTGTTTATTGCCTCAGTTTATTCTTGAAGCTTATTATGTTACCTGGTGTTTTCGGCATTTATGTCTAAGGCATTCATTGATTCAGGTTATGCCAAGCATTTTGGGGTGTTCTTCATGATCTTCCGGATTTCCCTGGCGTTCTCCCGTTTTCCATTGTATTTCGTCTTTCTTGTAATTATTGCTCTTTGTTAGTGTGCAAGTCTTTGTTTTGTTGTCTCCCTGTTTACTTATTGTTGGCACAAGAATAGCATTCTATTTCTGTATCCTCTGTGCCTTGGCTTACTGAATACATAGCGATTATTATTATTATTATTATTATTATTATTATTATTATTATTATTATTATTATTATTATTATTATTTTGCCAGAACACTCAGTGATGTCTTTGTTAACCTTGACATTTATTTTATACGTAGGGTTTCGTGACGGAACACGAAGATGATCATCTCATAATGGCTAGCCCAATTCCGTTGGTGTTCTACACAAAGTAAATGCAATCACTGACTGGAAAAAATGGCCTTATCAAACCGCACTGCGCACATTCACACACACAGATGTGTTCACATGTACACGCACGAACCCACACGAGTAATTTTACTTATGAGATAATAGAGCATTAATGGAATAAGGTTTGCCCCTCGTCATGAATGTACGAGGAACAATGACAGCAAGATGTCCGTGACCAAAAGAGAAAAGAAAGAAGAATAACATGGAATAGAATGAACAGAAGCGCAGACAGAGAAGAGAAAGAAAGGTCAGTGAACAGAAAGGAGGGAAAGGAAGAACAGGATTGTAAAAAGATGATGTTGTAAAGAAATCAGAGACAAAGAGGGATCCGAGTAGGAATGAGAGCAAAGAAATAAACTGGGAAATTAACAAAGAAAGGTGTAACTTGGTAATTCCTAATAAGATGACAATGCTTGGTAGGATTGATTGTGCTGGGGTGAAATATTGGAAATTGGAAATATCGACTAGGTGAAAGCTAAAAGGCGTGATTTCAAGAATTTAGGAAGGTGCATGTGAGAGAGAGAGAGAGAGAGAGAGAGAGAGAGAGAGAGAGAGAGAGAGAGAGAGAGAGGTGAAAATGGTGTAAGTCGAGTCAAGGAATTGAAATGCTAAGGATGAGAGGAGTTTCATCTGTGGAAAAATAATTTATTTGACATTAATTCCAGATAAATAAGCCACTTCCTGACCCAAAGCGTCCTTTCGTTGTGTCAAAATTTGAACGAGGCATTATCCCGGTAAATGATTTTTCGATTTTACCGTACTAACAAGTCAACGCATGGACTTAAAAACCACCACATCCATCTTCCTGAAAGAGGCTTATGATACTTCTATATGTACCACTTTTTGTCTCCTATGTCCCTTCCCTTTTAGTCAGTAGGTTCTCAACAGCTCCAGCTTCACTTATTTGCCTTGCTCCTCACTCAGTGTATAATCTTTAACAGCTAAACACAAATACTCCTGATAAGGAGTTAATTCTTCGCGAAGTCATGACTTCATTTACTCTCATAACCTCAGTGAAAATACCATTCATACCCAACTGTTTCTTCTTATATTTTGACGTATACCGACCTCTTCTCGTTGTGCCTGAACAAAACTGTTATCTGCAAACATGAGACACTGAGGCTTTCATTCTTGCTCAGTTTCCTCACCCTTCAAATCTTCATCCATATTTCTCACCAACGCAGTCTATAAGTACGATTAAATTCACTATATTTTCCGTACCTGTATATCATCGCCATTCATTCAGGAAACAGTTCAGACAAGTAGGATGACTAACCTCTCCAGCTCCTCACACCTATTTTTACTATGACATTATATCAGACCGCCAAATTTAGCAGGCATCATTGAGTACTTTCAGTGAATTAACGGGACATGCCATTATTAACTATATCAGGGAAAGCGAATGACAGGAAAGACAGTTAAAGGGATTGACAGGGGAAGAACGTCGTGGGAAAGATGATTGGATCAAGTGTTTCTTTTGAAACATCTACGTGAGAAGTTCGAATTAAAAGGAAAACTGAGTATGCGTGTATAAATAATTAGTTATTGGGAATGGTTGAAAGCTATTTTGATGGTAGTGTAACATGTGTTATAGTATGTAGATGGGAGAGTGACTGGTTTCGTTTGAAACTGGGTCAGATGTTAGGGGGGGGTGTTGTTTTTATGAATTTTCAGTATCTTCAAGGATTGCGTAATGTGAGAAGCCCAAAAAGGACAGTAGGTGTGGATGGAATGTTGCAAGGTTGATGTTTGCAGATGACATTTATACTGACTGCGGATAATGCAGGGAGACTGCAAAGGCTTAAGAAATATAAGTTTGAATATTTTTGCGAGAGGTGAATGTTGGGAGTAAATGTGAACGCAAGTATAGTTACAGTAAGCTAAATAGAAATCAGGAAAGTGCATAAATGGAAGCCGTTGATTTGTATAGGTGTCTCGGAGTATTATAACAGATGGTAGTGGAATAAGAGTAAAGATATTTACAAAATAGTAGAAGGACACGAAGTAGACTGTGCAAAAGATTGGAAAAGTGACAAAGAGTGTGTATGGGCGTCAAGGTGGCAATGTATGAGGGAAGCTCGAACCAATTTTTTCATTATGGAAGCAATTGTTGGAAGAAAATGAATTAAAGAAGAAAGAGGTTGAAGCCGTTTAGACGAACTGTCTGCCTCGTATATTTGGTGTATAAAGAAATGAACAGATAAAGAAATATGCCGAAGCAGTGAAAATGTTAGTTAAGCTGAAGCGAAGAATCAGGTGGAAATAAATGAGGGCGAGCGGTTGTAAAAAGTGCAGCATAATTCATAATTGGTGGAAGAATAAAATCAAAGTGCCGGAAGTGTGTGAAAGTTTATGTGCATGTTTGTTTTGTTTGTTTAATGGAAGTTTTGTGTACATCGAGTATATCTGCCCTTGCTTGGAAAACATAACACATACATATACAAATATATACGTGTGTGCATGAGATTTGATTATCAGTGTGCACATGACACCCTTAAACCACCAATTAAGACAGATATTGATGTCTTAGAAATAAAAAGATTTACAACCACGAGGAATTATATATGATTGTGCTCCTTCCCTGACCTCGATTTGAACCTATGACTGTGTTTGGTGTAAGTTAATGATCAGTTACTTTTGGCTCTCTCCCTCTCTCTCTCTCTCTCTCTCTCTCTCTCTCTCTCTGTTTGTCTCTCTCTCTCTCAGTCTCTCTTCTCTCTTATGTGTGCATGTTTGTATGTATGTATGTATATATATATTTATATATATATTTATTTTAATTACTAGGATAAGCCTTGAATTGCCCTCACCGTCGACATACGTAAATACCAATTAATACATGAAATGTACAAAATTACATATATATGATAATAATGGTAGATCGCCAATCGAAAACTTTGATCAGTACAAAATACTACTTTAATGCACACAACATAAACAATGCAATCAAAAGAATGCTGATTTAGCTGTCAATAAAGAAAGTTACTGGTAGGCTTAACAGCACCACGAAATACCGAGTCTGCTCACAATAGACATTACTGCTACAGTCTATAGCACCACGGAAACTGGGACTTCTTTACGATTAGTGATTTCTGGGAATGTTGCACGTTGAATAGCTTGCCGCAATAAGGCAGGATTCGTCCAAGCAAGATGGGTGGCAGGAATACGAGGTTGGAACAGATGACACGTCTGTGCAAATAGATTTCCCAGATAAGAACTCTTACACAGAAGATTCTCTCACTTGCAATATTCGATCACATTGGAGGGATGTTTTGCTGTTTGACACTGAGCAAGGGATTAATTCACCAATAGACTTAATTCACAAGGAATTTTATTTTGGGAGATGAAATCTTGGAAGGGAAATGAGGGATTCAGTGAGAGAAACAGAAACTGGACTTAATTGCTAATCTCAGACTTACTGGGCACTCCAGAATTGCAATGTGCACGATTAGCAAAACAGCTAGTTGCTCCAGTGGGTCTTCAAATTAACACTGCTGGGGCGACTTGTAGGCCTGGGTCTCTTCTGACCCTAATTACAGTATGGCAGTGTGCCAAGACCAAGACTACGGCTGTACTTTGGGACATAGTAGGCAAAGGTCATGCCTGGTGGAGAACTGAGTGGGAACTGCCCTGCTCTAGCCATCGGCTGGTTGTTGTTCCTCTATGGGCCTTCAGGGCTTGGAAGTGGCGATAAGGTGTTCTGGCATTCCTGAAAGACAGTTAAGACCAGCAGAAAGGAGATCGCCGGAATGTAGTTCTTGGGACAAAGGTATCTCAAGTGACTGTTAGCATATCTATTAACTCCATGACTAATCTAATGCTCTTTACCTGACCTGACCCTTCTCTCAAAACTTCGATCCTCAATGCCACTTTGTTCTTACTGTCCTAGATTGTAGGGTACCCCCTTAGTGGATAGGACTCCTGTAGAACTGTACCATCAACATACCATAGAACACATAAGACGGAAGGGTAATCCCTTCATAATCTACACAGATGGATCCAAAAATGAAGCTGGGCTCATCAGCCTATTCAAGTGATAAACTATGCAAATGGGCCTTCCTCTAATATCATCTGTATTTTACAGCTGGATTAACAGCCATACAACTGGCTCTCAAGATTATAACAAAAAGGAATTCGCCAGCACTCATATTGAGCGACTCAAGAAGTGCAATTGAAATAGGATCATTTTAAAATCAAATAATCACCTTGTCCAAAATATCCAACGGGAACATACATCAGTTAATTACAAATGACCTTCAAATTAAATTTGTTGATCCCAGCCCATGCTGAGGCATTGAGGGTAATAAGAAAGTGATAAAGCTGCTAAATTGAAGCATAAGCTCCCCAACTACTCTGAAAGCCCCATATCAGGACAGCTAGCATCAGTTAAAACCTAATTTTTATAGGGATTGGCAAAATGGATTGACAAATATACCCCCTCAAAACAAACTAAAACAAATTAAGAACAGTTAAAAGTGGCATTCTTCTACCCAAAAAAAGAATTAATGAGGTTATTTTAGCAAGACTCAGAATAGACACTCCAGACTCACACATGGTCATCTGATGTCAACTCCGCACACAAACCCAATCTCTGTGAAAGATGTAACATCCCAATAACAATCAAACATATCTTGATTGACTGTCCTAGATGGCATCATGAAAGAAATACTTATTTACAAAAATAAATCAATAAAGGATATTCTAGCAGAAGGTAATAAGTTTTCAATTAATATCATTCTCTTCTTAAACAAAATTAAATTGATATGCAAAATATAATCTTCCCCCTTTTCCCTCCATTTTTTTCTCTTTCCCCTCTTGATTTTTTTAATTCCTTTTATTTATTTATTTATTTATTTAACTACTTAATTTTTTATGTGTATTCTTTCCCCCTTTTTCCCAGCCTGAGAAGAACCTTTAAAGAGTTCAGAGGTCTGTTAAACAATCCATTTATAATTAACTGTGAAAGTACATCGAGACAGCATATATTTCCAGTATTAATATATATATATATATATATATATATATATATATATATATATATATATATATATATATATATATATATATATATATATAAATAAATAAACATTATTGGTGTGTGTGTGTGTGTGTGTTTGATAGAGAGAGAGAGAGAGAGAGAGAGAGCGAGCGTGTTAATCTGTTTTCTCAGAACTCCTCTAGTGACCACAAGAGCTCAGTTGTCGCTGTCAAGTACTATTCTCCCCAGGTGTTATTCGAAGGACATGTCGAAGCCCCTTATTCATTATCCTCTCTACAAATATAACTTGAAGTAATTTCCATTATGGTGTTAATTCTAGCTCTGTCCTACCATTTGATCCCTAATATTCCCAAAGCTTTTTCCTCAAACCTAAAAAATCTTTAGACATAGATATATTGTACGCCATTATTCGTGTGCGTACAGCAATACAAATCGTACAAGATTTATGTATAATCTTACTTTCGAACGCAATTTCAGTTATATGATTAACAAATCCTATGCATCCTGTGTGCTTACTCATGAAAGCTTGTACTGGATATTATTGTTTTTATATATTTGAGAGATTCAGCCTCAGTAATCCTTTCTTTATCCAGTGTCACTTCAACCTTTTGTGCATACGCTGGTCTCATTATTTCTGTTTGCACAGATTTACTTTGATATCTAACTCTTCAGATGGGTGAAGTTTTTTACGAAGTAAGCCAAGTAACTCCTGTGGTGTTTTGTTGATTACAACATTATCATCAGACTATTCTAAGTCTTTTAAGTTTGTGTCATTACTCCATTCTAAACGTTTTCCATCACCAATCACTGCTTCGTTATAAAATCGATGGGACGGCAAAACACAAAGGTGAACTAACATTTCCACGTAGCATCCCACTAAGTACTGCAAATTCATTTGACAATATCCTATAAATATCAACTCTACATTTGCACCATTTTTGGATAATTTCAATTAGCTGTACATATACATACATACATATATATATTTATATATATTATATATATATATATATATATACATATATATGTATACATACATATATATCTACATATATATACATATGTATTTACATATATATGTATGTATATTATATATATATATATATATATATATATATATATATGTGTGTGTGTGTGTGTGTATAATGGTCATGTTTTAGCAAATACGTATGCACTGTGCCTATTGCAGTTACATATTGTATGTGACACGTCCGTTAATCAACGCTAATTGCGTTTCATTCCTCTGGTATTTTAATGAAGGTCCGTGGGTTAAAATCCGTTACAGGTACGTGGTCTCGGCTCTTTTTTCACGGCCAGATACACCTGTGCGGTTTAGCGCCAGATGTTCTTAGTGAACATGTGTTGATCTAGATGTAACACTCCACTGAAAAGGTTCAGTATGTCTTTTGTGACTTCGTCTCCACACTTACTCGAATTGTTCCATAGCTAGCTTATTGGGTATAAACCCTGTGTGGGTGATCATAGAATCTGGCGTCACAGAGAGAGAGAGAGAGAGAGAGAGAGAGAGAGAGAGAGAGAGAGAGAGAGAGAGAGAGAGAGATAAATACCAGAAATTCTTGAACAGAGATTGGTAGAAATGAATTTTCATTTTCTTTCAACAAGGGGGTTTTAAAGTCGAGCTTCATCAGCATAATTTAGTGGGACGCTGACCCCAGTAATGTAATACTCCCTTGAGCCTTTAGGTCGGCCAAAGTTTGTAATTCTCTCTCTCTCTCTCTCTCTCTCTCTCTCTCTCTCTCTCTCTCTCTCTCACTATATTATATTATATATATGTGTGTGTGTGTATATATATATATAAAATATATATATATATATATATATATATATATATATATATATATACATATACATATACACATATATACTGTATATATAATCCATTTGTATATTTTATGTATAAATATATACTGTATTATAGATATATATAAATGGATGTATGTATGTGCCAGCACAACTCTGAAATGCATTGGGCAATTCAACCAAACTTGATATGCATATGAGTTACCATCTAGAAATCAGCTCTGTGGGGGGGCGGGGGGTGGGATGGCGACAAGACATCACTAGCAACAAAGGGCACCAAAGTTGGTGGGCGTGGCAAGGGTTTCCCTGAAACGTGGCTGGTTATGCCCGCAGACTCAGTAACCCTACGAACTTATCATACCTAATTTCGGTATACATATGACTTACTATCTGGAAAAGAATACTGTGGGGGCAAGACGTAATTGACACCCAAGGGGGGTTGGGGTTGGAAGGGGTGATGAGAGAGAGAGAGAGAGAGAGAGAGAGAGAGAGAGAGTGAGTGAGTAGAGGGGCTATTAGGGAGAAGATAGAGGGAAAGAGGCAAGGAGGGTTGGAGAGAGAGAGTGTCATTTATGTCTTGCACCCACAGTATTCATTTCCAGATAGTAAGTCATATGTATACCGAAAGTAGGGTATGATAAATTCGTCAAGTTACTGAGTCTGCGGGCACAACCAGCCGCGTTTCATGGAACTTCCACCTGCCCCTTTGGTGACCTTTGTTTTAGTGATGTCTTACCACCCCCACCCCGCCCGCCCCTGGCCCTAACAGTGCTGATTTGTAGATAGTCATATGCATACCAAGTTTGTTGAAATTGCTTGATGCATTTCAGAGTTATGCTGGCACATACATACATCCATTTTTTATATATATATATATATATATATATATATATATATATATATATATATATATTTTTATATTTTTTTTTTTTTTTTTTTAGATGGTCAGTTGTTTCCAGCACTCGCCCAAGTTCATCGTCACTACCTTATCATCCTCAGCACTAGTATTGTGGATACTTTTGTAGTTGTGTAATTGCTTAACCTTCCAACCCCCAGTATAATAAGGGTCGACACTTGTGCTCTGGAACCCTTAGTCATGGTTTCATGAAATCGGCGTTACGAATTGTATTGACCTTTTAATTTTTTTATTTGTTTGTCAAAGGAACGATAAGGGGAATGTTCTTAGAAATCTGTGATTCGTGTTAGTAAACCATGATAATTATTAAATTTGTAATGAATACGTTTAAAACTTGTCAAACACTGGGAGTGCAGGTTACAAACAGTTATCAATTTTCCGTTGTTCTTCTCTCAGCATTGTTGCAAACCTATACTTTGAACATAGCTACATGACACACACACACACACACACACACACACACACACACACACACACACACACACACACATATATATATATATATATATATATATATATATATATATATATATATATATATATATATATATATATATATATTGACAATATGGTCATGTAAATACGGGGAACTAAAATCCAAGAAAAGTAGTATATATGGTTAGTATCCCAATCCCTTTTCAAGTAAACCAATGGTTTAGCAGTAAAGCGAAGATTTATTCATACGTGGGAAGGAATTTCTAAACGAAGGCAGTTAGAATATCGGTCCCAGCGAAGCCCAGCGATCAGTAAAGTTAATCTAAATAGAGTCTGAGGAGACGTTATCAATTGGAATGGCTTCTATGAATCTTGGGATAGATTCTTGATGTTAGTGTCCGTAATTAAAGGTATTAGCTAATTCTTTAGTTGACATGGCTTTCAAGATTTAGACTGGCAGAATTTACGTATGTATGTTTATATAGTACCGGTGGTTAGTGTCCATTGTTTTTTGTGAAATAGAACTTTTTCTCAGGTATCTATCACTGAACATTAGCGATCGCTAATGTGATGGCATATGAGTAATTAAAAACTGAATATTTGTTTCCTAGTGTACGAATGGGTGTCGTTTCTGTACCCACTTCTTCATGAATATGAAAATCTTGTTTCAATTTCTGGTACGTTATCTGTCTATCGCGTTGTTATAAAACTGGTTGCCATCAACAAATAGTAAAGCAGTTTAGGACTGAACAGTGCTGGGATTAGTCTTCACCAAGAGAGGCCAACTCCTATCACCACATAATTCCCCTGAATATCAGTAGAGGAAGGGCCGGGGTCTAGTAACTTCATCCCAGAATTTGTTGATTAACCTGTGTATTTCCGTACAGATATAACTTCGGCTGTCGTCTACAGCAGTTCACAAATGGATGATAAATGAATTTCAATACGCTTGATGTCCAGAGAAGGGGAAGAAAGGAGTGATTTCGTATGATACAAGAATTTCTTATAGATAATCACGAGAGAAACGATCATCATCATTATTAAAATGTTTACGTTTAAATGTACCGTGTTTATCACTAGTTCTGAACTAATTTGTCAAAGTATCAGTCTGGGGTCTTTATTTTTTCCTCGGCTTTATTTTCGACTTCATACTTATGATGCTACTCAGTCACAGCTGTTATCTGCCAATGGCGTTTATGTTTTTAGCCTCGTGATATAAGCAAACTTTCTGCCTCAAGATGACTCGCAGTTGATAATACTTTGATTTTTTTTTTATTTACTAGCTGCTTTTCTTCGATTGATGGTGTTCTGGTTAATTTAGTTAAATATTTGCGGCGCGGTTCTCATGGTATGTTTATGGATGAAAACTATACTTATTTAAATTTTCTTCACTTACACACAAATTTAGGTAAAAGAGGCCTATTTTTATATATATATATATATATATATATATATATATATATATATATATATATATATATATATATATATATTGTTTATATAAGTATAATATATATATATATATATATATATATATATGCGTGTGTGTGTAAAATGTTTATATATGTATGTATATGTAGATTACTAATGTATCTAAGCACATTACCAACATTTCAGTGCAAAATAACTTTCTCTCTCTCTCTCTCTCTCTCTCTCTCTCTCTCTCTCTCTCTCTCTCCTCTGTATATATATATATATATATATATATATATATATATATATATATATGTACACACACATTTACATATATTATATAAACACACACACACACACGCCATACAAGTTAATTTGCGTCAAGAGGACACATGCGCTTAAAATGGCGCTGTCATGATAAAGGTAAGCAAGCACTTAATACAAATATCCATCCAGTAAGGTAACATTTCACCCCCTCCCCCAACTGTACACATAAAACAATAGCTCTACCAATTAGAGCGATTGCACAATACATCCGCTGAATTTAAACGCGCTACCCAGACAATTCGGAGATAGAAATGACAAAAAAATTTACAAAGGGAATAGAGATGCATAGTACAAAGGCAAATGTTAAAGTATTTTTCTCCATTGGAATTGATTAATTGACTTTGCAGAGCGTATTAGGAAATGGATAGGCATTCTGTTTTCATAAATCCCAGAAAATTTCGATTGTGGGGCATTTTTGCGCCTGACAGGAATATTTCCCTGAATCGTATTTGAATTTTGACCCTGTCAGTTATGTGGATCTCTCTCTCTCTCTCTCTCTCTCTCTCTCTCTCTCTCTCTCTCTCTCTCTCTCTCTCTCGTGCCTGTAAAGTTGAAAATTAAGTATTCGATAAATGTGTTCATGGCAGAACGTGGGTTTAATTACTTTAAATTGGGGACCATACAAAATCGGCTGTACTAATCGTTTGCTCTCTCTCTCTCTCTCTCTCTCTCTTCAGTATATATATATATATATATATATATATATATATATATATATATATGTATGTATGAAATGTATGTATGTGTGTGCGCGCGCGCGTCAGAGTAGAGTACAGAATGAGAACAAAGTGTCTTAATACATAGCATTCCGTTGTTTTCCAACATTCTTTACATCAGCAATGCCGTGACTGGTATCTAAATTTTGAATGCTATTACAGACCTGTTCAGATAAACACGTTTAGTCGCTCTTGCACGACTGCTGCTAATTTCAACAAGTGATTTTGAAGGTTGAAACTGGAACGCACTGGAAAATATATTTGTGTGTGTGTGTGTGCGTGTGTGTGCAAGAAATGCGTGGAAGCTAAAGTGCACCTGTTCATGGTATTTATTAGTTATTTAATTATGAGCATATGTCAGTAGACAAGTACAACTAATTGCTAAGTGTTCTGTTGGTGATAGGTGACAGTGAGTGTATGTAAATGCATATGTTTTTGTGTGCCTATGTTTTACACCTGTGTGCGCAATATGCATTTTGATGAGTCTGGAGTGCTTGCTGTTACTGTGAAGAACGATTCACATGTGGAAAAACGATTTAATGGCAAAAAGAATAAATGCATATGTATATACAGTATATATATATATATATATATATATATATATATATATATATATATATATAATATGTGATGTATATACATGTATAAAATATATTACATATATATATATATATATATATATATTTATTTATATATATATATATATATATATATATATATATATATATATATAAAAGATCACTCCGGAAGATGCAAACCTTGCTATTTTCAACAAGCGATAATCCTGATGGGTTCGTCGCTTGGTGCTTCCAAGACCTAAATTTCATATCGATCCATCAACAAGCATTTTGGATGAGGTTGTCAGACAGGAAATTTACTCATATGTTTCGTTGTCTCTTGCACTTCTCAGTTTTAATAAGGATCCATAATTTCGGTAACGCTCTGGTAGCATAATACCCTTTCATTTAACTGCGCACTATACATATACATACACTTACATAAATACAGGAATACATACATATATGTCTGTGTAAGGTATATGTATTTGCTATAGATGAACTAAGAGTGTATAGAGGAATTGTCAGTCACATTCAATTCCCATAGTAGGCTCTGTTCCAACCCTTATCATGGGTGCGTGTGTAGGTTTGTACTCTGTGAACTGTATACTTACAGTATACATGTTGCACACTAAAATGTATGATTAATGGCTTTTGTTAATATTCTTATGATTAATATACTCACCTATTCATTATCAATCATATCATTAGTTTATATATTTCACCTTCATTACGGCGCTGAATAATCCTGATGGGTTCCGGCGCTTGGTCTTCAAGACCTAAATTTCATAATCAATCAATCAATCAATCATTAAGGAGATATGCTTCGACGTGTATAGAATGCAAGAAAAGATGAACAGATGTTGAATCTAGTCTAAGAACAAAACCATTTAATTTTATTCTTGAGGGAACCGGCTTGCTCAAGTAGAAAAATGATAAAACTGTTCTTATAACTTTTTTTTGTGAACTGGGGGAGAGATGGTGCAGTGATCATGTTAGTAAATGTATTGATTGTGTTTGGTACAATTTTATTCAGTCTTTTTGAGCCAAGAGGTGTGTATTTAAGTCAAAGCAAAATCTATTAACGAGACTAAAATATATAATTCACTGGTGTCTTAGGAGCATTGTAAATCATGTAGCGAGTTTGTAAAGACAGTTCTGTCAATGTTATCTAGACTCTTGTTTTGTACATTTTGGTAATTATATTTCTTCTGGCTACACTCTAAACATTCCTCAATTAGAGGAGAGAGCGAATAAAAAGTTCGCATATTGAGCGATTAGTTTGTCTGGCAATTAAGTATTTACAATTGGGAAAATTAAAATTCAATTATGTATATTTTGGGGAGAAGTCGGATAAAGACTTTTATTAATATATATGATGGCATGGAAAGTCTGGTATGAGTTAATGCATATAATTGGGAAACCATTAACATTAATTTTTTTTATATACTCTTCCTCCATCTGTCATTCTTACACATAGACCACTTATCCTACACAACAATATATAATGCTCTCTCTCTCTCTCTCTCTCTCTCTCTCTCTCTCTCTCTCTCTCTCTCTCTCTCCATATTCACACTAATCCATCCTTTTCTTAAAGCCACCACTGCTTTTTCTCCCTCTCTCTCTCTCTCTCTCTCTCTCTCTCTCTCTCTCTCTCTCTCTCTCTGTCCATACTCACACTCTGATCCACCCTTTCTTAAACTACCAGTGCACTTCTCTCTTTTCTCTGTGCAATAATCTCTCTCTCTCTCTCTCTCTCTCTCTCTCTCTCTCTCTCTCTCTCTCTCTCTCTCTCTCTCATATATATTCACACTAATCCACCCTTTTCTTAAAACTGCTAATGCTTCCCCTTCTCTCTTCGTCTGTGCACTAATCTCTCTCTCTCTCTCTCTCTCTCTCTCTCTCTCTCTCTCTCTCTCTCTCTCTCCATATTCACACTCTAGTCCACCCTTTACTTCAAACTACCAGTGCTTCCCTTTCTCTCTCTCTCTCTCTCTCTCTCTCTCTCCCTCTCTCTCTCTCTCTCTCTCTCTCTCTCTCTCTCTCTCTCTCTCTCTGTCCATATTCACACTCTAATCCATCCTTTTCTTAAAACCACCAGTGCTTTCCCTTCTCTCTCTCTCTCTCTCTCTCTCTCTCTCTCTCTCTCTCTCTCTCTCTCTCTCTCTCTCTCTCACCAAAGCCAGCAAACTCGGTTCACTCTTCTTAAATTGTGATCTCAAATGTTGACCATTAATAACGCCTCATAACGTGTAATTAAGGAGATTGACAACCCTGCCCATCCTTCCAGTTACTTGAGTCATTAATCGTGGTTTTTTTTTTCTTTTCTCCGAACTTGCAGGATGCCTCTTTAGCGACACCCTTTGTGAGCAAGAGCGCGAGTGGTGCTTCGACGGTAAGTCTTGCTGCTTCCTTTGTCATAATTATGCATGTTTGTCCGCTGCGGATTACATTATTTGTTGGTTTGTTCAATTTGGAATTTTGATGTATAATGTATAATATATATATATATATATATATATATATATATATATATATATATATATATATATATATATATATATAGTGTGTGTGTCTGTGTGTGCGTGCGTGTATGTGTGTACCTTATAATGAGGACTGGAGCATGTTGAGTTTCCTCGTGGTCATATATATATATATATATATATATATATATATATATATATATATATATATATATATATATATAATGTGTGTGTGTGTGCGTGTGTATGTATTGTATACATTTATATTTTATGTATTTTTTTATTGTCACTGCATTTACATATTGCTTTATTTTAATACCAAGTTTTGCATCTAGGCATCTTCAAATTGCTTACATATACCTACGAATTATTTAAAGTCCGGTGAGTGAATAAGACGCCACAGAAGATTGAGACATTTGGCTTTCCATGGTGTTGTTATCACGTTAAGTCGTGAATAACACAGCGTCTTTCGGCAAACATCAATTGCAGAGGCGTAAAGCAAAACAATCGGAAGTTTCCTTCTTACATGGACATCTTCCACGGGAAAGTTTTTAAACTTTGTGTGATTTTGCTTTTTCGAAACCTAAAGAGGCGTAGCGAATCTCACTTTAATGAAAGAAGCGTAGATAATTCTTTTTATCCCGTTCAGCCGCCGCATGAAAATTTTTTCCCCTCTGGTGAAATTAAACATGAATATTTTTTTTATAGGGCCGCTAACCTCCGCTCATCATCATAATAGAGCACTGTTTAATACATTCAAGTATTATTATATGAGCTTTTGTACGCTGACACATTTTGTCCAGCCGAGATTATCCCTGTAATACCCCAGGGATTCCTTTTGTTTGGGTCGGATGTGAATAAAAGCCTCGTTGTTTGCCCAAAGAATTAGCTCGATTCAATAATGATAATTGTAACGCTGTAATCATATTGTAATTAGATTTATATCTGACTCTTGGCTAACTTAAGTGTTAGAGGAAACGGATTCCTCTCTCTCTCTCTCTCTCTCTCTCTCTCTAACTCTTTGTCCGAACTCTCTCTCCTGAATCCCAACAGGTCCAGAGTTCCGATTACTTGATTTTTAAGTGGGTCTCTTTTTGAGACCAGGTACTTGCCAATTTCAGGACAGCTGATTGAGGGACTCCGTCGTTAATTTGGATAAACGAAGTGGGATTTTAATGGAGAACTTGTACCTGCCGCCATTCTTATCATAACCTCATTATCAGTGTTAAAGATTGAGCGTCGTGAGATTTTCTGATCATGAAGAACAACCAGTAAGACAGATCTCTCTCAGTGCCGTGCGCAGTTGGCTATTTTTGTGTTAAAAACTGGTGAGAACTGACGGTAGGAAGAATAGTAGCCTTTAGTAACTGATATAATCTTTTAAATGGTAATTATTGCTGGATAGTAACGATAAATGATTCACAAGGACTTTACAAGAAGAATGTTGTAGCTCCTTCAGATTTTGACATTGCTGCCATATCTCAAATTTGTCGCTATTAAGCTCGTACAACTCAACGTTTTGGCGTAGAACTTGATTGAATCGTCTGATTAAAAGCATATTGGTATCTTTGCAAAGATCGTGCTTATAAAGAACCTGATAAAATTTTAATTACGTTCCACAATCAGTCGGTAAGAAACGAGTTTCAAAATCTACTCTTTGTGACGTGACATTTAAGGTCTTTGAAGGTTAATTTACAAGTTGCCATCTTGCTGTGTCCTTTAATCCATCTAGACTATAGCCACCGAGTCCATAGGTTTAACACTGAACTATAAATTTCATTATATTCCTGGCTGCATTCACGTTTGGTAAATTCCCGACGACATCTTGAGCAGTCCAGAAGATTTCTCGTGTCGCGATGTCTGGTCTGTCCCGAGGGGTTTTGGCTGTCGAGGCAGTGCCTCTCCTCATCCATGAACTGCTGAATAAAACAGCCTGTTTTGCATGGTCCTTGAGCGTTACCCGATTTGGCGATGTCGTGTTATATGATATCTGCTTTCAGGCAAATAGGTTGAAGTCTTTTCTATTGGATTCCATCTAGGTTTTCTCCTTTCTTTTGGTCGTCCACGTCCTGTCAGAGCAAAGTTGCAGCAAAGAGACGTGATTAATACCGGTATGATTATAGTTTTCGTCCCGTTGCTTATATTTTGATGGTCATGTTTTACTCTGTAGCTGCGTGTTGCACATTTAGTTGAATCCGCGTTTGCCTCTTAAGACTACGTGGGGTCACTGCATCAAGCTTAACAGCATGGTTGCTGGTGATATGTTCTTGACTTGTTACGCTGACTATATTCTGTGTACTCATATCTGTAGCTTGGTTAGCAGTTATATTGCTTTTTAATTTTAGACCGTGCCTCAGTCCAAAGTCATGCATGAGTTCCATGCATATTGGATACACAAGAGTGACTTCCAGTGCACATTACTGTCCCTAAATTTGGTGGTGTTTCGTCCTTGTATATGTCAAACCATTAATGTGGCTGCGAGGAATTCGCCATTGCAGATCCATCTGAAATGAGAATACATGATCCTGGTTTTGTGTCGAACACTGCCCCTTTGTCTTGTAGCATGTCAAATATTTGTGATTTTGTCCTGTCATTGAGAAAACCATGGACTAATTTGGCATCATGCTGGAAGATTTCCTGGTTTGGTATGAGATGAATAGTCTGGAGAAGATGGTAGCCATTCTTTAGTATTTTATCTTGCCGTGAACTGCTTAATACCGTCTTTGATCAGGTCGTGTTACTGTGTGTTCAGTTGCACTAAGATTGACAAATTCAAGTAGTTTATCAGAGTCCTCTGTGTCAGAGTTTTTCCATTTCCTGCATAAGTGACGTGAGTCACTACATTCTCCAAAGAGGCTTTTGGAATAATCCGTAGTTACTTTTTAATATGCATATTTTGGATCTTGGTACAATGCCATTGTCAACATCTAGGGGTCCCGCGTCAGGTCCTGCCACTGTTTGTTATTGGTGTTCTCTGACCCTCTATTAGTCTGACAGCTCTCTTGTCACTGGTGATGACTGCACTATTATCTGACAGCTCTCTTGTCACTGGTGATGACTGCACTATTATCTGACAGCTCTCTTGTCACTGGTGATGACTGCACTATTATCTGACAGCTCTCTCGTCACCAGTGATGACTGCATTATTATGTCCAGGAGCGTGATCAGTTCCAGCTGCAGAGATATTAGGAAAGCACCCCTAATTCCTAATCCATTATGTCTTTTGTAGGGAAATGAAATGTTCAGTGGTTTCCTTGAACAAAAATAGAATTATTTAACTGGAGACAGGAAAGAAGGGTCAGTATCACATTTTGTAGCTTATTTGGTTTACTGATTAAGGATAACTAACATAAAACATCACAGTTTCTTTGCAATATATATGAGAATATGAAACCTAATGCATGTTGTGTGGCTGTGGAAGAAATACAGCAAGCTGTCATGGCACTGTAGAAAGCCATGTCCAACTGATTAACTGTAGAAAAATGCTGAGGCAACCCTGCAGTTTATGAGCGTGAATGCTCTGTATTGAGAACCAAAAGGCTTCTGAAGACATGAGAGGAATATTCCGTGCTAGGAACTTAGAGTAAGTCTTTTCCAGAATTTGAGAATCTCTAAAGAGGAATACGCCTGCAACAATGCTGTCTGGACCATTGACATGTTAAGTAGTTTCTGTAGGCAGTGGAGCCTCCTTTTTTTCCCCTGCTCTGGGTGCTTAGAAAGCAATGATTATGTATCAGTTTAGAAAGGTGCATTTAGTTGGCATTTAATTCAAAATGTGCTTTAAATGACAGACGCACCCCTTAAGGGATGACAGGCTCCCTTGCCTATTACTCTTAGTTTAGTGCCGCTAACATTTTAAGAGTCCAACAATGAGAGAAGTTTGTGCTGGCCTGAATTCCTCTTACTTGTTATGACGACAAGCAAATAGCTAGTAATGGCAGCCGTTGGCAATTAAAAAAGAAAATTTAAATTTACTGCTGCCTTGCAGTAAAGTTACGCGTAAACGAATTTTTCGCTGTTCTGGTGAGGAAAAGTCTGTCCTCGTTTCATTATGTAAATGGGTGTTTTGTACGGGTATCCAATAGGATACTTAGAAATATATTTAAAGAAGTCGATGTGCTGGTTAAAACTGTTGGGATGTATAGGTTAAAACTATTTGGATGCGTAGGTTAAAACTGTTGGGATGCATAGGTTAAAACTGCTTGGATGCATTGGTTAAAACCTTGGATGCGTTGGGTAAAGCCTTGGATGCGTATGTTAAAACTGTTTGGATGCAATGGTTAAAACTATTTGGATGAGTTGGTTAAAACGTTTGGAGTCGTTGGTTAAAACTGTTTGGATATGGTGGTTAAAACTGCTTGACTGCATGGTTAAAACTGCTTGGATAGTATGGTTAAAACAGTTTGGATGCATTGGTTAAAACCTTTCATGCGTTGGTTAAAAGTGTTTGGATGCGCTGGTTAAAACTTTGGAGGCATTGATAAACTTTGGATGCATTGGTTAAAACTGGATGAGTTGGTTAAAAGTTTGGATGCGTTTTTTAAGATGTTTGGATGCGTTGATTAAAACTGTTTGGATGCGTAGGTTAAAGCCCTGGATGTGTTGATTAAAACCGTTTGGATGCGTAGGTTAAAACCCTGGGTGCGTTGATTGAACTGTTTGGATGCGTAGGTTAAAACCTTTGGATGGTTGATTAAAACTGTTTAGATGCGTAGGTTAAAACTGTTTGGAAACTTTGATTAAAACTGTGTATGTATATATATATATATATATATATATATATATATATATATATATATATATATATATATATATAGAGGAGAGAGAGAGAGAGAGAGAGAGAGAGAGAGAGAGAGAGAGAGAGAGAGAGAGAGAGAGAGAATAAAAATCAATTTTTTGTACTTAACACCTCCAAAGTTAGATAACAGAATCAGCTTCAAGAAAGGTTTCTTATCTTAATTGCTGGCTGGTTTCAGTCCTAAACTGAGCCTCTCCTGATTCAGATTGGCGTTCCATATCCTCGAGGATTTGGGGGGAGTTAATTGACCCAATACCTGAAAGCTGGTGTCTTGTGAATCTCTCCTCGTATGTAAATACGATTTTCTTATGGTTGTTTTTTTTTTTTTTTTTTTGCTTGTTTTCTTGCCTCTGGTATTGACCCAGGGCTCAGGACGAACAGGGTAGACAGATGGAAATATCCCAACTGCTTTAGTTTGGGTTTCATTTCTATATGAATCATACTAATGATTATATCTACACATACAGACACTCACACACACACACACATATATATATATATATATATATATATATATATATATATATATATATATATATATATATATGTATATATATATGTATGTATATATGTATATTATATATATATATGCATATACATATATATATATATATATATATATATGTATATATGTATATATACATATATATATATATATATATATATATATATATATATATATATATATATATATCTTCTCTTAACGTGCTTTTTCCCATTTGTATGGGGTAAGCACGATGCCTTCTTTTTTGAAGGACTTTGATTTGGCTTGTTAGGGGTAGACTGTTGTCTCGATGCCCGTCATCGCTTAGACCCCGGTAGCGTATGTACATGTATTGTACCAGTCACCAGCGCCCTTTCCCCCAGCAGCGAGGAGACGTTGAGCGGTTAGGTCGACAGTCGAGAGGTGTGAGGTGTCTGTTATGTTTTTAGAATATGTTGGAGTGGCTTTGTTTGTGTGTGTATTAGTCTGTAACACCCATTTGCTTTTAAGCAAACCCATCCGTTGATTACATACATAATCTCGGGGTGTCTACACGGATAGCAAAGTGTCCGCCTCTCTAACCGGTCGGCTGTGGATTTGAACCCTCGCCACAGACCTCTTAAAACTCCAAGACTGCTGCTCTAACCGACTTGGCCATCGAGGCTCTGTACACACATATATATACACACATACACACATTAACTTGTTTTAAATATATATATATATATATATATATATATATATATATATATATATATATATACCTAAATGGGGCTGGCTCCAGACAGAAGATAGGCAACAGTCACTTCATATACGAACATAAACTGCTGAATCAGATCAGAGTTGTGTCACCGAATGAATAAAACTGGAAGGTTACAGTTTGTGTGCAAGTGGCTGAGGGGAACTGAAGTGCGGACGTTGAATATGACTGAAATGAATTAAACTAGAGCTGCAGATAAAGATTTCAACTGTGTCCTGAATATACTTGTGTTTCTTCATCCACCACTATCGTTGGAGAAAGGACACCGTTGCTAGTGGACCTCGATGTTAGGCCTACTGAAGCCTAAACTGGACAGTACCCATTTCCCATTCTTGAAAGGCAAATGGAAAATTTATGGTTCCCTGAGCACCATGCCTGCATTGTCTCCACTTCTGTTGGACATAGCCTGGGAGGTGGTGGCTTCCCTTTGCATTTTAATAAATGTCTTAAGGATGTCGGCCGCTTTGACACTGGCGCAGCGTCTCCAGACAGTGAACTAGAACGTTTCTGCATCCTGCAGAAAACGAGCTTAGGGTGAAGTTGTCAGAACTTTTGCTTACAGGGATTGAAGAATAGAGGTCAGTGGTTTGGCATTTTGAAAATGTTAGAGTGCCTTGTGGATATATGTGTGTGTGTGTGTGTATCTCATAATCGATGAACAGGCAATCTCCAGGTGCTGTAATATTGATATGCAGGTGAGGAATAAGCATGATATAAGTATGACAAATAAATATATGAGAAAGGCAAATAAAAAAGAAATTGGGCAAGACAAGGGTGTCTTGCCTCGGGCTTCATACCTCAATAGCAGAGTTTTCAAAATCGCAAACGGAACGACTAGGGTTAGGTTCCCGAATCTGACGAGGAGAGACGATATGGACACGTTCCCAAAAAAACCATTAAGCCTCTGTTGACCTGAATAGTGGCTTAGCTACGTAGTTACAGGTTGCCTGCTGTGGGCTGGAGAGAGCGTGAAACAGAGAAAGAGAACGAGAAGGAAAGAACAGCGGAGGTGAGTGTTCAGTATTCCCTCGACGAGGGAGTCCTAAAGCCACCCAGCTTGAAGCCATTCATAAACCATTCTCTCTCTCTCTGTCTCTCTCTCTCTCTCTCTCTCTCTCTCTCTCTCTCTCTCTCTCTCTCTCTAACTACGTTTGTTATCCGACACCTACCAATCATTTGATTATGTGAACCTGCTAGAGACAATGAGCGAGCGAGATCTAACGCCAAACGAAAAGAAAGTACATTCTTTCAACGGTGCTCGAAGTTGATCCCAATTGGCAGAGTCGCTTTACGAGAAGGAAAATTTGGAGAGTAATGATCTCGCTAATACATTTTTTGCAATTTTTATGTTATTATCCGGGAACGAGTTTTTTTTTTTAGAGCGCTATGAAACAACTGCTCTCGTTTATGAACAAAAAGACAGGATAAAAGAATTGCATTGTTCTACCGGGCGACCTATTATATTCACCGGGCATTGTGTGTTTGTGAGAGAGAGAGAGAGAGAGAGAGAGAGAGAGAGAGAGAGAGAGAGAGAGAGAGAGAGAGAGTGGGTGGTTGGGAGGTAGGGAGGTTGTTGATGCATTGATAGAAAGAATTGATTACCTGTCCTTTGTCAATCCTTTTAGACATCAAAGGACTAGATTTTTTTTTCGAAAGCCGTAGTATAATGGCATATATTTCCCTTTTTTAATGAGATATTCAGCTTCCTTAGATGCGTTAATTAATCGCTTACTTTCTCCCATTGTTTGTTACACTATTCGGCCGAATTTTTGATCCGGAACTGGAAAATGATGAAGGCGGGGGCGGGGGGGGGCGGGGGGTAGGTGTGAAGGGACACCGGTCGATTGGTATAGGGTATGGGGGAGGTGGTGAGTTTTGCCTCGGTGCATTTTGCTTAAAAGAATAAAAAACTTCCGTAGGTTTTCCCCACATTTGATTAAGGTCCTTTGTGCGGTTTCACAACCTCTTTCATCTAGTTTCCAAGGCCCCACCAACCCACCGAACACTCGACTGCTAGCCCTTAGTTTTGCGCGTGTGGACGCTTTTAACACCACACTCGTTTTGATTTCAGAACTTGTCGGTGGGATTGGTAACATGATACCCTTTTCTAGCCCAGGCCAGAAGAAATTGAGAAGGGGAAGAGCAAGAAGGGTTAGGTTTAACCGAGAAGGAAGGAAGCGACAGACCCTCCTGCCTTTTGAAGGAAGGAAGAAAGGTTAAAGAATCAGAATATTTCATATAAAATGGTAATTTATATGAAATATTCAGGTTTTATCTAGACTTCTGATTGGGAATAAGTGTCGGCATTGGATTTAATCTTTCCACTTTGTGCATATTGCTGAGGGATGATGGAGACCTGCTTTTGTGTTCATTTTTTCTATTTATGAATGTTACTGAATTGGTATGCTCTATTACAGCACCTTTTTGTTTTGAAATTTATGATGGTATGGTTGTATTTCATCGTTTATTTTTATTGAATATTTACTAATGAGGGACTGACTAAAAGAAATACAACATAATGAATCGTCCGGCAAGAGTGAATATATTTCTATATATATTTTTATATCTTTCATGATGTCAAAACCGATTGGTGATCAGTGACTTCATTCCAAGTTTTGCAAAATCAAGTGAGCTTAGGTTTTAGACACACAGGAACATTAGAAAATATAGAATATGTATGGTTTTCGTTTATATCTCCTCATGTTCAAGTAATACCTGAGAATATTGTTTGCGAGAAAACTTGGGGTTTCTGTGCAGGCTAAGGTTGGATTTTATGCAAAGATTGTTGAATCAACACTCCTCTGTGGAATTGAAGTGTAGTTGTTGAATGGGAGTAAGATACAAGTTGGAGATATAGGGGTGTTTAAGGTTTGTTAGTGTGGGTATAAGCACAGATCAGTGTTTTGAGATGGTCCAGCCATATGGGAAGAATGGAGGATGATACGCTGATGAAAAGAATTTAAAATTCGGAAATGTACGGACAAAAGAAGAGAGGAATACTTAGAGAGAAATGGATAGGTGGCGTGGAGGAGGTGTTGGAAAAGAGGGGCCGCAATGTCCAGTAAGCTTGCTGATAAAAGTGAATAGTGCAGTGTCTGTAGAGAGGTTCGACGCGTTGTCGGTGAGCCTTCAGTGTAGGTTTATAAAGAGGCCAACGCTGTGGGATTGAGCAGTTGAAGTGTGAATGTGGCAGGGGTCGTTGTCTTTTCCTGGAAGCCACCGATAGTTAGCACACACACGCACACACACACACACACACACACACATATATATATATACATACATATATATATATATATACTATATATATATATATATATATATATATACATATATATATATATATATATATATATATATGCTATATATATATATATATATGTATATTTATATATATATTGTATAACTGTTTGTACATGTTTCTGTGCAGTTATGACTTTTTATAATTACATTTGCAAGCAGTTGTAAGTTAATCTGTTTATGGCATTTAAAACAGATATGCAGATATACGCAGACAGCTTTAAATGAGTTCGTAATACGATAGTTTATATTAGAGTTTTCACTCTAACCGCATTTCATTTCAGCTTTGCTTTAATCTGCCTGTTATCATGTTTACTGAATGCACGCAGAAACTTTCGTGCCATTGCTTATTTATTTATAGAAGTATTTGTTATAGACTTTATCATTATCATCCTTGGAACAGATGGATTTGAAAAATGTAGAGGCAGCGGCGAGAACCAGATTATTAGATTATATCTCATACGGAACTGATGTTCCTTTGTTTCTTAGATATGAATTCTGTCAGGACTGAGATAATGACGTATTTTTGAAGTCAGCTTAGAAATTGTTGAACGAGTAAATTAATTGAAAAATTATTTGTCGAATGAATTATTAAGAGCAACTTGAAAATTGTTTGGGGAGTTAATAATTAAGAACTTACATTGTTGTTCCGAATCCTAAAAAAGTTTTTTTTTTCTTGAAAAACGTTCCAAATAAATCATACATTCTCTTAAAAAAAACTGTTGAAGGTTTTAACTGGGTTAATGCACGGCACATATTTGCATGACCTGGAAGAGCAAGAAGTTTTGATGGGAGGCAAAACCAGTTAGAACAATTGCCGTCCATTCTCATGGAGATGCATCATTAATCTGCAGTTATCTCGTTAATCTTGATAGATGTCTCTGATTCTGTAGGTTATACTTGGAGAGGGGGTTGTAGATTTTGCCAGCATTATGAAATAGCATAATGAGTTGAAGTTAAAATTCTCTCTCTCTCTCTCTCTCTCTCTCTCTCTCTTTCTCTCTCTCTCTCTCTCTCTCTCTCTCTATAAATACACACACACACATATATATATAAATATGTGTGTGTGTGTATTTTATATATATATGTATATATATATATATATATATATATATATATATATATATATATATATATATATATATATATATATATATAATGTGTGTGCGTGTGTGTGTGTGTATGTGTGTTTGTAGATGAATACAAATCTATTCAGCTTTTAAGTCATTTTCTATAACAGCCGGTGGGTTCAAAGAGAAAATACTTCAATGACTGATTTGTGGATGAATCCATTTAAGAAAACTTTCAGAATATTAGCCAGTTCATCGACCTAGACAGAAGACCCATCAATAGCGTATTGTATCGTTGTCATGCACTGCTTTGTCTTGAGCTCACTTTCTGTTAAATCATAATGAAAATAAGTAAGACTTTGTAAGATGAATTTTGTAGAAACTGCCATTACATTCACCGACGCAGCTTTTCGAAAAGAGCTCATCCCACAGTATAAAGATGATAATGATGAGGGGGGAAGAGAATGATAACAGTAATAACAGTTATCATAATTGTTATTAGTTTGTTGTTGAGTATTTTGTGCTTTTAGATTGTTCATTTTTTTATTTGTGTTTCACATAATTTAGTCTATCAGTCTATCTACAATTGGATGAGGTATTTTTCACTTACGATACGCAACAAACACTCAGTCGACATTATGTGAAATGGGCAATTCTCGTCTGTAGCACTTTGCAGACTCTCTCTCTCTCTCTCTCTCTCTCTCTCTCTCTCTCTCTCTCTCTCTCTCTCTCTCTCTCTCTAATAATTTTGCTTTAGTTATCCACTGCAAGCAAATGTCGCGCAATCGGTCAGTTGGAGGGGTGTCCAGAGAAAAAGAGAAATGAAAGGAACCTGTGCCAGGCGACGGTATGGCAAAGGAAAACAACGAAGCGTCAACACAACTGATGAAGTTTAAACGGCTGTGTTTAATCAAGCTAATTGAAAACTGCCTTTCCACCACCACCATACCCGCCTTCCCCAGGCAATCTCTCTCTCTCTCTCTCTCTCTCTCTCTCTCCTCTCTCTCTCTCTCTCTCTCGCTGGGCGCACAAAATACGGATAACCTTTGGCTTAGAACTGTCATTTGGGACGGGTAGGGAACTTTCATCCTATCGATTTCTGGCGGCCTGACAGAAGTATTGCGTTTTTTATAGACTCGTTTTTGGGGGAGAATGTGGACGTTCTTGTGTCAGTGTGGTACTTAATGCAAGGACGGATAGGTGGCGTCTTGTCTCTGTGTTATCATTCCTTTCGTATCTTTCGTAAACGAAAAATAATAGATTATCAGTTATGTTCCTGGTGGCATTAATTATGATATCAGTCTGTAAAAAGCCGCAATTAGCAACTTCTCCGTGTAATAGTTATTGAAGGAGACAGTTTCACCGTTCTGTTTTAAAAGGGGAACGGACGACTTGTCATCTAGTCATTAATTGCATTCTAAAGTGTCTGCTGTCCATCTGCGTGCCTTTCTGTGCTGAGGGCTCTCTGCTACTGGTGAATGAAAAGGCCAGTGGTGTGGAAGTTTTACGTTACTGTTACCGCTAAGAAAAATTTAGGACATGTAGACTCTGCTAAATATTGGGAAGGACTCTTAGTGTTTGTAGGAACCTAGGTTGGAGAGTATGAAGGGATTATTGAGCTGACTCTTCTATATGCAGGTGGAGTTTGGATGTTGAATGCAAATGGAGGAGAGAAGATGGAGCTGCAGAGATTAATAGTTTGCATAGTTTACCTGGCATGGGAATTGAAACATTGGGAAATCTGGCGATAAGCATGTAGGGTCCCACATGGACCTTCACATCCATAAAGCCTTAGATGACCTACGACATGGCCAGCGAGCTGCAGAACGTGAAATACGCGTTCATATGGGTGGACGCACACAGAACGCCCCCCCCCCTCTCCCCAGCCTACTCGCGACCGTACTGGGTCATCCAAAGAAGGGACAAAGTCTACCAGATGATAGTTGACGGCAGAACCGTCTGGGTTTCCATCGATTGATTTAAACCAGCATACCTCCCAGACACCCACGTACAAATGTAGGCCTGCCTCCCAGAACTGTAGGCCTACCTCCCAGACACCGACGTACAACTGTAGGCCTACCTCCCAGACACTGACGTACAACTGTAGGCCTACCTCCCAGACACCGACGTACAACTGTAGGCCTCTCTGAGGTGGGAGTGAGTCTTCTAGGGTCCCACATGGACCAACACAATCATCCATCTAACCTGGCCGTCCGAAATCATACCCTGTGGGCATCCACTCCTCACAGAGGACATCTCCAGACATGTACACCTGGCATGCATGTATAAGAAACACAGCCAACAGCATACACTCTTTTAATGTATACTATTGTCCATGATCATGTCACATCAAATGTATCATTCCAACTGGAAGCAATACAATGTCAGCTTTCCAGCTATTATTATCAGAACTCTGTCCTTAACTTGTATATAGAACTATGTACCATTTTCCATTTTCAAACAAACACAGTTGAATGTATGTTAATCTCTATTTTGTTCACTTCGTGTCAGGCACTACATTTCTGCTCGCAAGAGCTCTTGACCTGTCTGTTTGTTGTCTTGAACAAATTAGTAAGTTTGTAGGCGTAGCCTCTTACTCGTGTATTCGCTAAATTGGTGACCACGGAGATGACCAGTCCAGCCAGCCCCGACGATGGCAACCTGTCCAGGGACACCATCGCCACCGCCTCCATATGTCTGCCCCCATTCATGTCCCACAACCCTGAAGCTTGGTTCTTCATGGCGGAGACAATCTTCCAGTCAAAGAAAATTATCTCCTCAGCATGCAAAGCAGACGCCATCCTCGAAATCCTGCCAGACAATGTTTCCGAGCAAGTCGCAGGATAGCTCACAGAACTTCAAAACCCCTGTCAAGTACGAATCACAGAAGGATCAGCTGAAGTCATCCTTTAGCATGCTACCTGTCATAACAGTCAAGAAATTCCTGGACAACGTTGGGGCAGCCATATGAGATGAGTGGCCATCGCACATCTGCAAGCAATTTCGGCGGCTGATAATGCTACCCACCGCAGATAGTCAACCCTGGACCTTGTGAGAAAGAGGTTCTACTCACAAAACTGCCCCACCAAACAGTGGCGGCCATGCCCAACGCCTCCACTATACCCATCGAAGAATTCTTAAAATTGGCTGATGCTGTACACATGGCCCACAAGACAGTGGAGCCCACCTAGCCACCCATAGCAGCAGCAGCACGATGGTTCTAGCAGTCAACCGACACAGAATCTGACAGTGACACAGAGGGACTGGCCACCCCCATCCACAAACGGACTTCCCCAAACAGTTCATCAAGAGGAAGACCAGGCAAAAGAAAGACGAACCACCAGAGGGAATGTGCTTCTTCCATTGGAGATTTGGAAAAAAGGCCCGCAAATGTGACAAAGTCTGCCTGTTTTCAAAAAAAGGGTTGCATTTGCAACCCAAACAACAAAACGTCAGTGGTGAGCAGACTGGTTGCCGTGTAATAGAAGCTGTGCCTGCTTACCGCTGTCTTTTTTTTCCAGGTACAAACACAAATGTTCAACATGCTTCTTCATAAAGGATGAGAAGTCGAACACAGAATTCCTCACCGACACAGGGGCATGCAAGTCATTCATGCAAGCCAGGATGCACGAACAACTCAACCACACCCTACCCACCAACATCCACGTATCCACTGCTAGCGGAGCACCACTCGATATATGGGAGGCAGACAATGAAACTGTCATTCAATGGGAGACTACAGTATGAAACTCATCACGGCAGACATAACGTTAGCACTTTTGTGAGCAGACTTCCTAAAGAACACAACCTGCTGGTGGACATAGCATCAAAACAGTTGATCCCAACCCACCCCACCCCCACATCATCACCACAACAGCAGATATGACAAACTGTATTCATCACTTCAGCCACCCCACCACCAAAAATAAGACACCTCCTACAGGAACTCCTAGAGGTCTCCAAAGACGACCTGCAGCACGACTTACCAAACCAGCAAAGCACAACGTCCAGTGCCACATAGAAACAGAAGGTCCCCCAGTCCACATCCGCTTTAGACGTTTAGCTCTGGAAAAACTCGCCCTTGCCAAACAAATATTCAGGGAAATGGAAAAGGCAGGAATATGCCAAAAAGATGCCAGCCCATGGCATCCCCCCTCCACATGGTACCAAAACCCAACGGAACATTCCTACTGGAAGCAATACAATGTCAGCTTTCCAGCTGTATTTATCGGAACTCTTCCCATAACATGTATATAGAATTATGTACCATTTTCCATTCTCAAACAAACACAGTTGAATGAATGTTAATCTCTGTTTTGTTCGCCTCGTGTCAGGCACTACAATTCTGCTTGCAAGAGCTCTTGACCTGTCTGTTTGTTGTCTTGAATAAATTAGTAAGTTTGTAGACGCAGCCTCTTAAAGCCTTCTGTATAAGCAAAAGAACTTGTAAAGGGGTTACATAGGTGACGGTGAATCAGTGTTTTGGGATGGGTCTGTCATGTGGAAAGAATTGGAGATAACTGATTAATGAAAAGACTTTCATTCAGAAGAGTTGCAAGGGTGGTTGAGAGGAAGACCACGATATGGCTTGGTAGAAGATGTAAAAAAGATATTGCAAAGGAAAGGTCTTAATATAAAGAAGTAAGAGAGTGTTTACACATGAAGGGTGAATGGCATGGTGTGTTTAGTGGGATTCGACAAATAGCTGACGCGGCTTTGGCAGTTTAAGTATGAATAAGAGATTGATTGTTGTCTTGTCTTTTCTCAGGAGCCACAACCTACTGTAGAAAACGTCGTAATATATATATATATATATATATATATATATATATATATATATATATATATATATATATATAATATTTTTATTTATATATACAGTATATATATACATATATATCTATGTATATATATACACATACATAAATACATACATACATACACACACGTTAATGGGATTGGTGTTCACCTACCAGGCAAGGGTGCCCAGGTTCGAATCCTGGTGAAACAGGACTGATGGGTATAATCTGTTAAATACCCATTGTCCCTCTGTCGACCTAAGCTGAGAGCTATGCACCTAGTATTTAGATGACTGTGGTGGATCACTACCAGGGTTTAGGAGGGCCTTGTGGGTAAGTACCTGATCCCAAAAACCGTAAAATTATATACATATATTTATATATGTGTGTGTGGGTAAATTTTACTCGTAACTCTCCTTAAATAACATTGAAGGTAGAGCACTGAAGTTTGTAACTCATTCAGGTCATGTTGTGGGAAACAAATCACCATTTACACAAGAAAGTAACAAAAATGCAGATTACGCAACAATCCAGCGACAACCGTGCGAGTGAATTGCACTAGTTCTTGAGGACATTGCTCATAATACAGTATTTGCATCAACCGGATCATTTATTCACCATTGACATTATTATCGCTAATGTATACCCATAGGCTACTGTCAAAAATGACGGTATATAAGAGAGCCTTGAGACGGCAGGTTCCAAAGCTTTGAATAAGATACCTTCATTTGCATACTTACTTAAGGGCCAGTTATAAGAGAGGCTGGCCCTTGGGACGAAAAATGGCAAGCCTAAGCTTAGTATATATTCCCCTTAGACTGTCTGTATTACACACGAAAAAATATCTAGATGCGCATTGCGGTTTATATTATTATTACTAATATTATTATTGTGGACTTCAAGAGATGTGAAAAGACAACGTTGTAAATATCGTGGAGTTACCAGCATTGCTTCACGATTCCTGAAATGTTATTTCTTGAGAATATAAATATGTTTTTTTAGTATGATTTCTATTATTTTTATTTATATTTCTGTTGTTGACCTGACATTGAGCTAGCATTGTTGACGATGAAGATGTTGTAATTATTGCTGTGAAACAAGATTCAGGAATTATCAAGATAATGCAGACTACAAAAAAGACCCCTTTCTTAAAAGGAGTGAGAAACGGTGGCACAAACTTCAGCGGTACAAACTTTGGGGAGACTATCCTCGTTAATCTGCAAACTTGGAAATGTCGACACGATTTTTCGCTCCATGTCTACTAAGAATCACCTTCCCTGCCAGTTGTAAATTTGAAATACATACCATAAATAACATTCCCAGACAGGAGCAAGTTTGTTTTAATTTGCTCCCCCTGATTTTGCCTAGTAAAGGATTAATCTAGGAATATTCCTTTTTCCAAATATATCTTTCTAAACGTAAAAAAAAAAAAAACTTGATTCTGTGCACACATTGCCTGGAAAGTAATTTGATGATTTTGACTCGTAATGGTTTCATTGTACAAATCAGAAAATCATTAACTTGACATCATTATCATTCAGCTGTATTTACCAGTAATTATAAGATTATCATCAGCGTAAACAGACTGGATATCATCATCCTTAATTATTATGCTAGTTAGTATAATGCGGAGCCTTCATTAATTCAAGTAATTTCAAAGATTGGTGATAACAGTATATACAGTGTAATTCTGTTCTTTGATGCTGAAGAATAAGGAAAAATGTTTCATGATGAGACTATTATTTCTGTGCTCAGAATGTGTAACAATAGTTACGCCACTTAAACTTAAGGGGACGATTATAACTTCAGACATCCCGACTTTACGTTCTGTTAAGATTTGGTTGTTTTCATCGATAGGTCTTTTGCAGTTGTTCACACAATAAAGTTTCATTCTGACTATGTTTAATGGAGATCTTACACGAAACCTCAAGTGTTTTGTATCCTATTTTACGAACGATATAAGGAAAGAACAAAACAGCCAGTTGCTCGACTGAATAAGAAGGGAGAATATCTTGATATTGGTGGATGAAAGGTGATAGAATTAAGCTTGGTAACACTCAAGAGGGCAGACTCGCTTACAGATTCTCCCGTTGTAGCGTCAAGTCTCAAGTGCAGCATTGTACGGCCCTAACTCAAGTTTTTTTTTTTAATCATTCAAAGCCATTCAGAGTTACAAACCAAAAAATAACATTGTACAACAGAGAGTTATTTACTCCATAAATTATATAATAATGAAAAAAATATAGAAATATGTTGGATTCTACCCATGTAGGGATTGAGGGAAATGAAGAGTCTGTTAAGGCAGCTAAAGAAACAGCCCATATAACACGATCTAATGTAAATATCCCAGTTAACGATTATATAACAGACATATAAAAGTAGGCATTATAAACAAACGCAAAAATGAATGGTATGAAGAACCTAAAACGATGGGTTACAAATAAACCTGGAGTTGGTAAAAATGGAGTTCATCAGCATCAGTAAAGAGAGAGAGAGAGATATGCGCGCACCAATACACGTCTCCGAATAGGCTATACTCGTTCGACACATGGGCACTGATGAGCAGCCTCGTTGTTCAGCCTGAATGCTCAGAATGCAAAGTGATACAATAGTTAAACATGTGTTATGCGACGCCCAAAATATAACATACATCGGTTATCAACTTTTGAAACACCATTGGTGAAGTTTTATCAGTCTGCAACGTTCTCAATTGACTCACCTTAATATTCATGAGGAAATGTAAATTAATTGATAAAGTATGAAAAGCAATTTATAAAAATACAAAATCCCACGGGGCAAATAATATAAAAAAATCAGAATTTTAAAAAATCTTGAGTTATTCAGAATTTTATCATTAGTCAGCTTTATTTACTTTTTTAATTGCACTGCTGAAACTTGAGTAAATGTATTTAATGTGTGCTTGTAATCTAGTGTGGAAGCATATGCCTTTCTGCATATTTTTAAAGTTTCATTATTCATTCATCATTTAGTCCCAGTGCTTAGCCTATGGCTTAGACCTGGTACTCCATTCCATTTTAATCCTTCGGGCCAGCCTTGTGAGAGCTGTTAATCAGCTCAGTGTTCTGGTTGAAATATTTTGATAATAAGAATAATAAGACTTTTACATAAACGTTCATGTAATTTTTCTTAAAGACAGTCAGTCAGCTATTTATGCAGTTCTTTGAATGCATTACTGAAAAATTCAGACTTTTCTCAAATCCTTTTTTTATTCATTGAGCTGCAGATTGTCGAGATTTTCACGTTAATGATCCATTTGCAAGTTTTATTTTCGCGTGGGGCCTCACATAATAAAACATATTTACTCCTAATACCTTGCATGACCAAGAGTCAGGCGCAAACGTGTTATATGTGAATCCACACGAATGGCAAAAGATTCTGCTCAGTTCGCTACCTTAGCTGGGTCAGTATATGATTCCCAAAGTTAAAGCTGATGATACCCTCAAGCTACCGATGGTTGTGTGCGAATAGCGAGGAAGAAAACCGAGCATTATGGATCATCCGCTGCAGACTCAAACCTCAGGAGGGGAAGTTTGACCATGGTACATGCCGAAGGCTGAGGAAAACCAGAATTAAGTGACTGAGTCTAATGCAATCAGCTCATAATGTGAGATGAAGATAACGGAATCGTTTTAGCATTGCTACGACGAGAGACTGGTCAGTAATATAATATAATACAATAATGTTGACGACCATAGCGAAGCAAAAAAAGTTAAGAAAATATGTGCTACTCGAGATCACCAGAAGTGGACAGGCGTGAGAGAGAGAGAGAGAGAGAGAGAGAGAGAGAGAGAGAGAGAGAGAGAGAGAGAGGAGGGAGAAAGTCAGTCAGTCAGTGTTGAAGACAACTCGATGGAAAGAGATGCTAATTTCCCAAATAGTCTGTTTATATGAATAAATGTGCCTTGGCGAGAAGTAATAGTGACCGTAACAAATTTTATTTGATAAGTGATTATTAGAAGCAAGGTTGTATGCTATTAATCTTAACCCTTGCGTGATTCAGACTTGAATATCGCAGGAACACACATTTTTATTGCGTTTAAAATCCCTAATGGGCACCTATTTTTCCTAGCCGTCGACGTCACAGTCTTGCCGCGTGACGTCACAGCCTGCGTCACTCCGGAGTTATTACCTAAAATGCCACGTGCGCGCTGTGGCCCACCCTTCTTTCCCAAAACTCACAGACAGACCTCCGAACGCGAGACTTTTCGTTATTTTCATTATTTCATCTTGAAATGAATAGACGGAATTTTCCCCTTTTATTCTTTCTTTCCATTTCCTTTGGTACTTTAATGAATAAATTCCTTCAAAATCATTAGTAACGAATTCACGTTCCGCGGCTTAATGTCATGGTTGTCGTTCGCATTATCTTCGCAATGAATTAAACAAAACCTGCCATGACAATCGATATCATCAACCTCCCTTAAGCGACAGCAGAGATTTCTTACGAATCTTTTTAGGCTCTCTGCCTAATGAAGGTCATAATGAAGTTAATAATGAATGCACGAACATTACAGAAGTTTTGATGGAGTTCTTAATGGGACCCGACTCTGACCTCATACACTTTGCCTAACAAATGGTGGGCTGGTGTCTAAATTGTTTCCTTACTACGGGATGCAGGTTATGAAATCCCACACAGAACATACACGGGCTTAAGTGTAATTCTTGTGCGTGTTTTAGTTCAAATAGGAATTAATAGTTCGAGGAACGGATGCACAAGCGACAAATGTTCGTTAAAGGGAATGCCACACATGTATACGTGAATGCACAAAATCACATGTGTTTTTTTTACTCATGTATGAAAGAGATATAATAGGCTTCCAAGAAAGTATAAAAATCATCCGTTGATAAACGACAGTATTATAGTATCTAAAATGAGCTCATGAGTGAATGCATGGTATATAAAATCATTTATTTAAGTCAACTTATTTTGAAACAGACGTTGGTAATTAAAATCTCCAGAATTTTATTATGAGGAATTTTAGGATTTGTGTGTGGTATCTTCCACCTGGTAAAATGCAAACCTATACCACTGTTGTTATGTTACCGAAGTGGGGTTTATGATCATGGAAGACCTTTTCAATATCACTGAACTAATAAGAGAAATCCAAGTGACTATTCTTATTTTTCTAAGACTCAGTTTTTGTCGGTCCATCGTTCATAACGTTCTTTATCTAGGTGACAGTTTGCCGGAACCTTCCGTTCCTCTTTTGTTCGGTTTTGATCATTATCTCACCCCTTTATCTTTCGCTTCAGTCCATGAACTTTCCCCACGCGATTACGTTCAATCCAAATCTTCCTTAGATTTTTTTTCTATCTCTTCCTGTAGTCTTTGTGGACGTTGTATTATTACTAAAATAAAGTCCCTCCAAGTAGGGTACAACACGCGAGAAAGAAAAAACTGCAAATTCCAGAGGAGGGCCTCAAACCTTGAAGGGTGTGTGGGTAGTGCGTATGGAACAGTGACATGGTAATGGGGGTTTGGGGGACGTGAGGGAGACTTCCAAACATCTGCTGTCATTGTGTGTGGGCGGCGCTCCCGGCCCGGTGACATGACCTTGCGGGGGAGGTGAAGGGTCTGACGAAGCTTTTTAATGTTGAATTTCGCCTCTTGAGAATTCGCTTACTCGACATTCCTCGTCGTCCTTTTAGCATCGCAGCATCGGCAAGGTCCATACATTGTGCAGAAGTTACACACAAAGGGATTAGTAACACGATACGAGATGAACATCAAATGAAATACAGTAAGACGCTATTATCATAATGCGTTGCATAAGCTTATAATTTGAAAAAAAATATTAAAAGAATACTGATTTAATCGCAATACAAGTGAGAAAACGCACAACATTCTACAGTACATAGGTGAATATAGAACTCCGAGCCTTCAACGATCGTAGGTAGGCACGTAGGTTCCCTGGGTGTGAATGGCACTGGCGCGATTGGGGTGGCACTGGGTCACTGGAATGGTTTGGTGGCACTAGTGCAGTAGCCCCCCCCCTTCCCACATACCCGTTCTCTCTCCCCCTCCCCCCCTCCCTCCCACTCCCCCAGCAAGTGGCACCCGTCTGAAAAGAAGAATCGGGGAGACCAGCACCACTACCCCATAGGATGACTGTGTTTCACGAGGAGTTGAAGGAGGCGGCTTTCTTTTCTTCCTCTTCTTCCTCGTCTTTTTCTCCTCCTCAGTCGAATATGTTGTCCATGGCGATATTGATTGCTTCTTGTCCTCTGCTCTCTTCTCTCCCTCCGGCACTCTTTCCCGTCCTTTGAGAAGAATGAAAAGAGAGGCGGGAGAGGAGGGGGGGATGACTTCGTCTGTCGTCTGGAGTTTTTGTTTTCACATGATGAACCTTTTCTTCGAGGGAATGCGTTGTATCGAAAGGTTACTTATTAGCAGTCTGCGCGAAGTTTCACCAGATGCAAGGAGGTGCTGGTGTGTTAGGAGAGCGTTGCTGTGAGGGAAGGATAGCTTTGATCAGCTGATTTTCTCAGTTGATGGAATTTGCCATTTTATTCCTTCTTTTACTTATATACTATTGCTGTGCTTTCATTCCAACGGTCTTGCAGTGGTTTTGACGTATTCAGGACGAAAGGGCTCTGGAACACAACTCTTCCCACATTTATTCTCTAGAAATCGGCTGTGCTTTTCCGGGTTTACGGTTCGGTAATTTTTTTGTAGGCTTAAGAATTCTCATTCTTTTCACGTTTTTCCGATTTTTGTAACTTTCATACCTTTCAGAGACTGTAACAGAAAAAGCTATCACTTCACTCTTTCGCAGTTAAGCCCCTTCTTTATTACTTTCACTTGTGTTATTCGGACTTGGCGGAAGAGAGCATTAAGTTGCCCATCCCACCGGCCTCTGCTTTTTTACAGAAAAGGAAACAATTTTTGGTTTGGTTATAGTGAAAATATATTTGTCATTGTTGTGACTGGTGTTTGTTGGGGTAAAATTTCCGAAAGGGAGGGAAAATATGCCACGCATCTTGATATTCTTTTATCTTTCCAGTTATGTTTATGACACCAACTAACAGCGAACGAAAGGTGAATGACGGAGGGTTCGATAATGATTTGTTGTCAGAGCAAAATGGAAGTCATTGTTCTATGGGATGAGAGGGCAAAGCTAAGGATTGAGTTTCTTACAAAGCTTTTCGTTTTTGTTATTTTTGGTAGAGAGTTAAGGATACCTTAGTTTAACCAGCCCGCTGAGCTGATTAACAGCTCTCCTAGAGAGGGCTGGCCCGAAGGGTGAGACTTATTTTACGTGGCTAAGAACCAATTGGTTACCTAGCAACGGGACCTACAGCTAATTGTGGAATCCGAACCACATTATAGCGAGAAATGAATTTCTATCACCAGAAATAAATTCCCCCCCAATTCTTCATTGGCCGGTCGGAGACTCGAACTCGGGCCTAGCAGAGTGCTAGCGAGCGCTCTACCGACTCGTCCAGCGAGGAACTCTTGTATTTGTTAATATAATCTTTATTGAGGTACTTTGTTGTTATTGTTATTTGTTGTTATTATTGCAATGGTACTCATTCAGTAGAAAAATGATAAACTGTATAGCACTTTAGGAGGTAGTCTATAATATTCTGAACTGCGCGCTTAGGCCAAATGATTTCCAATTAATTTAGACTTGGACAAGAACTTATTTCATTTTTCAGACGGTTCATAAAGCGGGAGACTGCCTTAATGTCAAGGTCTTCCTTTATAAATATTTGATCAACTCATAACCTCTTTGCCTTCTCTCTCTCTCTCTCTCTCTCTCTCTCTCTCTCTCTCTCTCTCTCTCTCTCCGTTTTTTTCAGTGGATTTTTTTTTATTTTAAATGGTCTGGGCGGAGTGGGAGAGATTTTTTTACAGTAAATCTTTCTTTCCTACTTTTCTCTAATATTCTTTTACCTTAAAGTTGGTGTAGAAAGTTTCCAGTTGAATGAATACGTTTTACATGTATCGGATAGTTGGATTAGGATCATTTTCTTGGACGTTTTAGAGTTCATTGTGTGTTATTATAGATTAAAAATATATATGCTCTTAATAATTGTGATAACTGTTTACAAAAGCAATAAGTCTTGGCAAAAAGGAAAATGAAGTCACGATGCAGGAAGCACTTTTTTTAGGGGACTATTCTGTCCTCTTTATATAGCCTGCTCTTTTGTAGTTAATTACATACATACATACATACATACATACATAAATAGTGTGGGTGTGAAATGGCTTTAAGTAGTGAAAAGAAGAGATATTGTGAATGCAGTTCCATGGCAGAAGAGATCATTTGCAAGTATCTAAGACAATAGAGAAGATAGGCAAAAATGAAAGTGGAAAAAAAAGTTAGAAATAAAAGTAGAGGTGAAAGAATGTTAGAGAGAAGAAGTTGCTCAAGCGGGAAGTAAATGCAGAGAAAATTTAGTGAACAAGGACATCGCAGAATAAAAAAGAAAACGGGAAGTATTGTCAGAAGCGAATACAGTCTGTGGTCAGTGGAACCAGTATATTTAGACTTGTTGAGCATGGAAGACAGAATAAGGACAGAGCTGATTGACGCAGAGTTGAGGATATAAGGATGACATTTAAGAGGTCGAAGAACGGAAAGACACCTACGGAATGTGCAATCATTTCAACAGGGCAGCATTCAGCTTAATTTGCCAGACCTGTGGGTTTCTTCCTAGCATACCGAGCTGTACACACGCAGTCTATCTATCTATCTATATATAGATATATCTATATATTAGTATATATTAATACAATATTAGTACAGATATATCTATATATCTGCACCGATATTGTCAAAGTGTGACTGAAAGCTTTTCAGTACAGTTTTATTTATCTCTTTGCAGACCATGCGTTCGGCCACTGCCTGCCACACTATGGCCACTACCGCGAGGATGATCTTCACAGGTGAGTGTTTAATTTCCTACTGTTGTTTTCGGTTTTCCATCCATTAATTACATTTACCACTACCACCTTTATGACCAGAGAACTAGCATAAGACAAGAGGGAATGTTATGCATGCCGGGAAACTAATGAGCTATTAAAAATCGAGTTTCACATCATGATGTATATTGTTATTATGCAGTATTTATGTGCATAGCATTGTAAATGTTATTATTTCTATTGTATGTATGTAGAAGACCCTCTATTAAGCATGTAGTATTGAAAGTGATAGCTGCATTAAATATTATATATATATATATATATATATATATATATATATATATATATATATATATATATATATATATATATATATATATATATATATATATATATATATAGAGTTAGTTTTGTCTGTCATTCTGATAACTGATTTTTCAGGCTTACTGCATTCTGCCAGTAACTCGCTAATGTTTGTCATTCTTGGAGAGGAAAGCAGTTGCAAACTTGGTTGATTTTATTCCTGACGGATGCAGTATACTAGTTACAGAGTAACGACGATGGTAACTGAAATCTGGCGTTCATCCCCCGTGGAGTTGTACTTTAAAAGAAAATCTTCAGGGCTGACCTACTGTACTGTAGTACGTTTCACTTAGGCTCTGCTAAACACGAACACGTCAAAAGTAGGAAAACTCCACGGAGGGTGGACTCCATATTTCAGTTACCATCGTCGTTACTTTGCCACTAAAATTTAATATAGCGCATCCGGCAGAAATAAGAAATATCCAAATTTTGAAACTGCTTTCCTCTCAAAATATGACAAACATCGGCAAGTGACCGGCATGATTATCACAAAGATAGAGAAAACTCTATAGAAACTGAATGCAGCTGATGTAGCCATCACTCTCAATATTATTATTATTATTATATTATTATTATTATTATTATTATTATTATTATTATTATTATTTAGGCAGATAAATACCAGGTCTTCCTTGCTTTTAAACAACTGAGCCCTGCAGAATAGCTGGCATTGTTCCATTTTTTTATCGAAATACTCGTGTTTGCGAAATATATGGAATGCAAATAAAATGAAATTGTTGTTCGGCCATTGCTTTACAATTTAGTAATTTTTGTTGTGATATTTCTCATCATTATTGCAATGGACCTCTTGAATAACGGCTACGGCTATTCATAGGAGGCCCATAATTCTTTTGAACCCGAGCAATACATTTGTGGTAAAATGTGTCACTTGAAAGAAATATCTAGTTCTGTTTGTGGAAGAAGTAATGTTTTATATTTATGTATATATACCGAATGATATAGCTTCGCTTGCTCCGCCCATTTATCACTTATATAAAATTGTTGTCGTAATCGTTATTCCGGAAAGATAATGCTATGCCTGCACCTCCGACCCCACCCCCACCTCCTCTCTCTCTCTCTCTCTCTCTCTCTCTCTCTCTCTCTCTCTCTCTCTCTCTCTCTCTCTCTCTCAGTGGTGTCTGAGTTTGTAAATCGGTATGAAACTTGATTTACGTTTATCTTTGTATGGCTTAATTTTGTTATTTAATAGAATGAATCATCATCCAATAGTCTCTAAGGGTTGTCATTTAGTGACCTCAGGTTACATTCTAATTTTTTTCCAGTCACCTTGAAAACGGAAATACATTAATAGGATTTAATTTGATTTTCTCCTTCAAAAACCAGCAATTCATACTTGTTGAAAAAGAAGCATTCTCTCTCTCTCTCTCTCTCTCTCTCTCTCTCTCTCTCTCTCTCTCTCTCTCTCTCTCTCTCTCTCTCTCTCTCTCTCTCTGTTATTTTATCATTTAATAAAATCAGGAAGAATATCAGATGAAGATGACATTTGGTGTACATGAATAAAAGTAGTAAGTCCAGTTCATGGAACAGACGTGAAGTTATAAGAGTATAAATAATAAATGTCGTCGAACAAGGAGTCCAACAATTCAGGTTTTACTTGTTAATCAAACATGCCATCCACTTTATTATTCATCAAGCAACAAAAGTGGCCTAACCATGTGTACCATGAACATGCAGATATATAAGGTTTTTTCTGATACTTAACTCCGAATGACATGAGCAACGACCCTGCTGAGCAAAATACGTTAAACATAATTTGTGATGAAAATGATACATTTACTTTGCCAACCATTGGAATGATGGGATGACGATTCACAAGAACTTTTTTTAACATCATAAATCGTTAATAGTGATTAAACTCAAGGTCGACGTTTACCTTGTTAGTAGCACGCTAGCACCATTAACTCTTCAGTTAATCTGTTAGGTTGTTTAATTTTTAAATTCTTTTAAGGCGTTACTTCCGCATTGATTTTTATTCCATGTTTCAAACCAGTTTTATTTTTGCTTAATCCATCTTATAGTCATAGCCTTTTTTTCATCAGTTTTTGCGATCGATTATCATTTATTACCATACTGAATGTCAGCTAAAATGCAAAACGCACAAAAAACGTGAGTAACTAAGGTACATTTCTTTTTAAGAGTTAACCCCAAACTGGTAAAGTCTGGTAAATTTAGTTCAGTATACAGGGACGTTAGATGGATTAATTTAGTCACCCCTGTACATAAGTCGTAACCATTTTCTTTTCTTGTCAAAGAAAACGTGCCAGATCAAAAGATGCCAGACAAGGTAGACTTATATTTAAGGCGTTTCCTTATAAATCTTACCACTGTCTTTCGTAGTTCAGCTTAGAACTCTCTTTTAAATGACTTCTGATGTTTCCTTTTATATTGAAGTGCTAGATATTTTTGCCACCACTGCTTCCTGCCTCTTATTTCCAAGTTTTCTTTATGCTTAATCGTATACTGGTTTGGCAGTTAATGTCACTTGATTAACACAAGTTTAGAAACATGTTCATATTAAACAGAAAGAATAGGAAAAAATTTAGACAGTGCATGTATTTATTTGTGTCTATCAACACATCAAAACTCACGCATGTCTCCGAATATGTTAGTAATCGGATAGATAAGATGAAAATTACAAAAAAATCGACATTTTTAGGAGCAAGGGAAGTATACTGTTTAGTCATATTCACACAAACAACAGGTCAGGAAGGTGCCTTCCAATTATTTTTTGTCTGAAATCATAGCAGAAACCACTTTTTCGGCTATTTATCTGTTAAATAAATATATATATATATACACATATATATATACATATAAATATTATTGTATGTGTGTGTTCGGATATAGGTAAAACCAGAGACCAACCATTGACTGCCACCCCTCTAACTACTCAAGAAAGATTAGATCGCTCCTTACATTTTCATAGAACCTTCAGAATCGTGCCCATTCCTTTCCCATCTTCCTTGCATCTACTTGACGTTAATTCCTTGGATTATTATTGTTTGTAAGAAAAAGATCTCTGGGTGTTGTTGCTAACGTGAGTGTATCCATGACACTAATGAAAAAAAGAAGACCTCTGTGCAAACAGAAGGCCTTTCGAACAATACATGTATTGTTTGAAACGAGTAGAAGATAGCAGTTGATGTGGGAACGAAAGATCGGAACTTTTAGTCTGACAGTTGTGTCAGCTATACATGATCATGAAGACATTCCTCTCCCCAATTATGATTCGAATCTACGCTACTTAGAAGACATTGCCACGAAACAAGTAGGTTATTGGGACATACAAAACAAACAAAAAAAATCGTGAGTGACCATCAGATTATATACTCGTATTTGTACACGTTTTAGGCTCTTTAGAATTAATGATAATGGCTGCCTTATCACGATCATCTGTATGATAACTAATCTCGGTTCTTCCTCAGATATGACCTGGGGTCAGACGAACTACGGCTCCTGGAGCAGGAGATGCAGCGGCTCTTCCTCTTAGGATACCGCTGGTCCCACACCTACACCCAGTGTGTCCTGCAAGAACTTCTCCATGCCATCCGGCACAAGTAAGTTCACATTTTGTCAGGCATGAATGACGGTTCCCCTCTCTCGCTTTCTCAGTCATATGTAATTATATATATATATATATATATATATATATATATATATATATATATATATATATATATATATATATATATATATATATATATATATATATATATATATATAATAATGTGTGTGTGTGTGTGTATATGTGTGTCTATCTGCCTGTCCGTGTACGTGTGTATATTATATATTTTTCATGTCCGTATTCTAGATGTAAAAAATCTGGCAATTTTCTAAAAGATTTTTCTTTAGTAAAGACCCCTGGTATAATAGTGTTTATTATTTTTGTTGATTATTAATTTCTCACCAAGTAAATATATGGAATGCACAGTATTTCATATTCCCATTGCTTTCCTTTTTTCGTCTTGAAATGAGGAATAACAGTAAAACATTGTTGGTTGTTGGCGTTTTTCTGTTTTCTCGCTATAATTTTTACATAATTCTTTTTAAAAGAATGTTCTTTTTTTCTGAAATACTTGTATGGAATGCGGAAGCCCTTACTACCTGGCTATTTTTCTAAAAAAAGGAAAAAAAAAATTTACTCTTTTACATGACACTCATATCAAGTGTCTGGGGAACACTACAGCGGCTCGCTAGCTAGGAAACTAACGGTTTTAGTTCAAAATGGGGCCCCGTATTTAGTACCAGCCCCGTGGGGATGAACGTAAAAATATAAACAAACGACGGTTTATATCATGAACATAAATAAAAGACAAACATGAACAACAACATAAACAAGAGGCGGTAAATACGGCGGGAATCAATTTGCGATAGAAGTCTGCAATTGTATCCATATTGATAATTAATGCCAAAAAGCGTAGGCTACCGAAAGAACGGTATATATTTGTTTATGCAGTGTTCTCCGTAAAGGCCGAAACATTGATACTGAGAATATAATGTGAACTCTGAGGCATTGATCATTTTCTGTTGCAATAGAAAACGGACACTGACGGCAAAAGGAGTGTTTATAGAGAATGATGGCCCCGAAAACTGAAGGGGCGCCTTAGTTATTTTCATGTTGGTGGTGTTTGAGTTACCTGCCTTGTCTTGTTTTTTAAAAGAGATATTGTCCTATCAATCTGTTATTTCCATTCAGTTTGGATGTGATTAAAGAGGATTTGCAAGCAGAATGGCTAATTATACGTTTATGCTTTCCCATATGCGGTAACCTAAGCAATAAACACGAGCCATATATTCTTATCGGTAGTGTATGTACTATACTCTCGTTCTCCGTAAAAGAAAATTGTTACTCGTAAATGAAAATTTATAACACTGATGATTACATAAGAGATATATATCAGATTGATGGATTCATACACTTCATGCATTTGTAAAAGCATTTTTTCTTCGCCAGTAACCCGGTGTCACTAAAGGGGGTCGTTCGAAAACTTCCTTTCTTACTTATGTTATCAGGCATAATATTGTCTGCTAAGCACTGCAGCCGGATGCGTATCATCTTTTTGTAGTCCATATCGAGATGACAGACATTGCTACTTTTAACAGTGAGAGTAGACTAGGTGGATCTTTCTGAGCAAAATCCAATTTCTGGAGGTTTTCATAGCTTTTCCATGTTCCAGAGAGACAAATATCAGCTCTTGTTCTTACATAACACAGTATTAGTGGTCCTTGTTACCTCAAGAATAACCGTAGATCACCTAACTGAATATAGGTAGCTGAAACTCTCTGTGGTAAAGATAAGGATGATAAATGAAAACATCAGTTAGTAGTGTAAAGGAGTGCAACTGCCGTTGATCGTTATCCCCATTTTGTCAGGCTTTAATTTTACTGCTTATACTGACATGATGTCTGTGCTGTGTAGGATTTGTTTCCCATTTACCGTATTTTATTATATAATTATATGTATGTATGTATATATATATATATATATATATATATATATATATATATATATATATATATATATGTATATCTGTATTTGTTCATAGTAGCATCAAGGAAGCATTGAAATGCAAGGTGTATAATACAGACCGGTTTTGCCTACACAAATGTACATGTGTACATTCGCTCATTTTACACATGCAAGTATACTTAAGCAGTGAAAGGTATTCACGGGAGGTAAACATTTGAGATTCCAAGATCAGCTTTTTCATTGCTAAATTCATTTATCAGTAACGAACAACCTGTACGATTTTTTGTAAAGAATTAACTTATCCATCCGCCCACGAACAAGCCTTGCTATTTTCGCCTGAATTTCCTAATAAAAAAAGTTTGTAAGGCCAAAGAAAATACAACTAGGTAAGTCAGCAGTAAACTGCTTAGTAGTTTTCTGCAAAGATTGGTACAGTGTTCAGTGTTATGTTCCCAAAAGTTTATATTATGTTTGATGAGTTTAGAAGACTCTGTAACTGAATTCTGACATATAAGAGAGAGAGAGAGAGAGAGAGAGAGAGAGAGAGAGAGAGAGAGAGAGAGAGAGAGAGAGAGAGAGAGAGAGAGAGAGAAAAGCGCAGACGTTACTATGCCAGAATTTTCACCTTTCTCCGATAAATTTTTCGAGACAAGCAGTATATGAATCTAGAAAAGTGACTCAGTGGTCTCTCTAACCTTCTGTACAAAAGTAATATGTCTCATATTCTTGTGCTCCTCTGGAGATTCAGTTATAGTTCTACCTCCTAAAGCTACGGATGAAGCTTGCAGGTTTCCTTATCTCAAGATACACGCTTGAAGTACGTTAGGAATTTACACTAGTTACATAAAATTTTAAACCGGATTGAAAGCTTCGAAAATGATAGACCACAAGCTTTTCCAAAATGAAGGTACTTATTATTATGAAGGCAGGAGGTTGCGTTGTTGTCCCCCTGCATGATAAGGTAATGAAAGCAGTCGTTATTAGAAATAGGGAAAAGCTCTCTCTCTCTCTCTCTCTCTCTCTCTCTCTCTCTCTCTCTCTCTCTCTCTCTCTCTCTCTCTTCTCTCTGCTTATCTGAGACTTTTTATCACGCAACGGTACAAGGCTTAAAGTAGCTCACGTACTTTCGTAAGGAGATTTAACTTCACCTTTGCCCAGAGAAAGTACCCTAGGGTCATCCTTTTTTATGGAAAAATTAAAATATTAAAAGATTTTGAAGGAAATTCTGCTGTATTAATTCGTAATGAACTATGGAACATGAAGGTATCATCTGTGTAGTTTTTAAGAGTTGATGAGAGGATTTCCATTCAACACAAATATTTTCAAGAATCTTCCTCGAAAGACGTAATTAAGTTTTGATAAAATTCAGTCTCTTTCAGAGGCTAGTCATCTAAGATTTATCATCATATTGAGCTGTTGACTTTCGTGAATGTTTTGAGTCACTATTTTTGTACGTGAGCTATTCTGATTTATAGCAATCCATCATGTGAGGACATTTCCTCTAAAATGTGGTTTTTGTCTTATTTTGTATGAAAAAATGAAGTTCTCAATGTGATAAGTAAGTTTTGTATTGTGAACACAAATTTTAATGACTATACTTCTTAAATTGCGGGGTCAAGTAAAACCATAAGAAGAAAGAGATGAGCTGAAGGCTTTCCGCAACAGGAAATGTTGCAGATAAAACACTTAGGTTCACTTAAAATCACATGTATTTACATTAACACTCAACAGGGAATGTTGCAGATAAAACACTTAGGTTCACTTAAAATCACACGCATTTACCTTAACACAAAATCAGTAGAATGGGGAATAAATTAGAAAGGTAACTAGAGTCTTGCCAAAGAACTAAATTACGATGACAAAAGGATGACTGAAGATGCCGGGGAAATCCACTTCAGGGGCACCATAGAGTAGGGTTCAGTGGTTAGAACCATGGCACATGCACAATCAAAACGGGGGGATTCCACAGCAAGCAACTCCGTCTGCAGTTGAGAATGCACCCAGTTCTATGACAGAAAATCAGCACAATCAGAGGAAAATCGAGAGGTGCACGGAAGGCGCCATTGAGTCTCGATTTGAAGCACTAGTAAACATTTAGGAATTTAAATTAATGCACTGCAAAATGAAGGTCAGGTCTATGGGGAAAATTGCACTTGGAAATCGAAAAGTAAATCGGTAAAAGATAAAGAATTTGTGGCTGTTAAAATACCTCAAATCTGAGCACGTTACGTTATGTCGGACATGGGTCCTCATCATTTAGCCAGATGGGGGGAAGGAATTTGAGATTTAGCACTGGAAGAATACTGGGCTAAGAAAGCAGCCACGTGGTTTGGGGTATGGCCCTGATGGGGCAGAGGTCAAGGGGAGGATGTTGCTGGATCTGCTGGTAGGGCATCTCTGCTTTGGTTTGGGTTGCATGGCTGCTTTTACGACCACTGCTCGATTATCTTCCCATGCTCTCTGCATTTCATTTTTTGTGGGTGCACACATGGGTTCTGGTGTGATCCAATGACCTTGGGATTGTTCCGGTCAGCTGCATGGTAAGGCAATGACTGCGTTGTAGTTGGTTGCTATGGAACCTTCCAAACCTTTCTCTTTGGGTAAATCCCCATCACCAGTTCATGTGGTGCCTGCGGCGGGGACTTTGTCTCCAAACGGCTTTGCACCTGGAAGAGAGGTTTTGAGTCAGTCACGGGGTCTAGATTTAATAGTGTCCAGGGAACGATAATAGAGATTTAAGAAGGGGCGTTGTTTTCCATGACCTCCTTGTCAGTCAGCAGTGTGATTAAAAGTTATTGTACTTCTTTTGGAAAGAATAAAACAATTTAAGTTTACTGTGCATTCTTTAGCAAAGCTTGGAGGGCGAGTTGACTTGGGAAGGGTTTCCTTTCATTGAGATATATATATATATATATATATATATATATATATATATATATATATATATATATATATATATATTATATATATATATATATATTATATATACAGTATATATATATATATTGTAATATATATATGTGTGTTTTATATATATAAATATATATACACATATATGCACACACACTAACAAAATCCATTGAGCCCCTCTTGACTTGTCAAGGCAGTGAAGTGGGTACCAAATGTTTAGTCAGTTGTAATGATAATCATGGTAGGAATGTTATTGAGGCTAGCAGAGTCACGCCATTTTAAGACTTACTGAGCCTTACATAACTGACCTGCTGATCGGAAATATATATATATATATATATATATATATATATATATATATATATATATATATATATATACACATACATATATATGTGTGTTTGTGTAATGTATGTATGTATATATATAATATATATATCTATATATGCATGTATGTATGTATGTGTGTTTATGTATGTATATATTATAAATTAAGAGCCTATGGTTTTGAGTTTGAGTTTAGCATAAACGATAGAGATGGATTCATTCCCCATGTAACCTCCTATTGAGAGAACATAGATTGGGAGATTTAAGTAAGCTTGTGAAATCAAATCTTGGTTTTGTTCATGTAGTATTTCTAATTCATGTTAGGAAATTCAACTGCAAGTTCCTTGCACCTTAAATTCCGATTAAATGAATGCATTATGAGGTCTGGTAAGGTCGTCTCTTATCACTAAGGCGGATTTTTAACTTCAGTATTTTAGAGATATTGACGTACTTGTCATTTCTTGTTTAGGGAGACTTTTGATCTCATCAGGAGATCCATATATTTGGACACACTTGGTTTATGCTTACTGATATTTTAGACAAGTGTTATCCGGAGGAAATAAATAGGTAGAATTAAATTTTTATTTTGCTTCAATGATTAATTTGTATTCTTCCTACAGGGTCGACTTTGATTTAAGCAGCTGTAACGGAGATGTGGACCAAGATCTCGAAGGTGCGCTCAGAGCCATTGAGGGAGAGGAACTGGTAAGGGATATTTTGGTTTCCCATTTTCATAACAAACGCTTAAGCGAAGTTTTGGTCAGGAAAAAGCCATTTTAAAAAATGCTTATAGTTTTGAAGTACTTTTAAAGAAGAGTTTTTCTTGGACACTTTAAAAAATGCTTATAGTTTTGAAGTACTTTTAAAGAAGAGTTTTTCTTGGACACTTTAAAAAAATGCTTATAGTTTTGAAGTACTTTTAAAGAAGAGTTTTGTTGAAGTACTGAAGGGCACTTTAAAAAACTGCTTATAGTTTTTGAAGTACTTTTAAAGCAGAGTTTTTCTGGTACACTTTGAAAAAATGCTTATAGTTTTGAAATACTTTTAAAGAAGAGTTTTTCTGGGACACTTTAAAAAAATGCTTATAGTTTTGAAGTACTTTTAAAGAAGAGTTTTTCTGGAACACTTTAAAAAAAATGCTTATAGTTTTGAAGTACTTTTAAAGAAGAGCTTGTCAGGGACAATTTAAGAAGATTAGTTCCTATCGATGTATCAGCTTTCAAGAAAATAATATTGTAGCTTTATTATAAATTCACGGTTCAAAAGAAATGAGTGATACTCTATAAATGGCAAACACGGTTGTCGCCACTTTCACATTCCTCTGGGATTTCGTTACCAGCTGTGAAATTATTTGTCATCGTTTTATTACGTCTTGTGTCTCTTGCAATTACGCATTCATCTTTGGTGGTGAAGGTTAGAGAGAGTTCAGTCCAGTATAATATATCTCATGATATGTTTGAAGATCTGTGGCTTATGCTTCCGAAGTGTTTTTGCCATGAGTTTCTGAGTTTTCATAATGGACTCAAAAAGACGGCCCCCGCAGACCGCCTATATTTGAGATATGGGAAGTGGTACATAGTAGGAAAATTTTCAGAAATTTTAAATGATGATGTAAAGGTAGATTACCTTATGGGTTATCTGAGAGAATTTGATCTTTTTAATGAGATATAATTTAGTATGTTTATTAAAGATTTGTCATATTTATTTTATATATTCAGTATATATTTTAAATATAAAATTTTCATATTTATTTTATATATTAAGTACATATTTTAAATATAAAATTTTCATATTTATTTTTTATGGTTTTGATCTAATGCCATTCTTTATTTTTTACGTTCATATTTTAACACGGAATTTTACTAGTACAGTATGTTATCATTCACCTTTTCATTATCAATCACATCATTAATTTATATATTTCATCTTCACCGCTGCGCTGAATAATCCTGATGGGTTCCGACGCTTAGTCTTCAAGACCTAAATTCCATAATCAATCTAGTGAAGAAACGTATTCTCTCTCTCTCTCTCTCTCTCTCTCTCTCTCTCTCTCTCTCTCTCTCTCTCTCTCTCTCTCATTGCAAACACTCGTGGTTTGCCACTGTGAACATTTGCGATAACTGTATACATTTAACGCAGAAAACATAACGATCTTTGCTGAAACTTAGAAGTTATATTTTTGTAATGCATGAAGTAAGATCATAAGAGTTATTATAAGTATTTATGTCATGTAAGGTATTTATTTCATGTTCAAGTTTCGTTTTTCTCTTTTACCTAAGGAGACTTGTTTAATTACCTTTAATGTTATTAGAGAATTCAAATAAGCATATAAAACCCTTCATGTTAGTTAACGTTGGATATTTTGAAATGAAAACTTCTTACCTGGATGATCTGCCTTTGTACGTTTATATGTTTTCTCTTACTATTGGTCCATTGAATTTTTGTTTTAACTGAAGGTTTCATAATTCGAAACCTTTCGGTTATATTTCATATAATATCCAAGTCATTCTACATTCACGAGTTTTATGAGGAGGCATTGAACTTCCAGCCATCATTAATAATCATTTTTTGTAGTGTAGACAAGAGTTTTTTTGGCTGTACTGTACGGCCCTCAATTAGCTTGGAAGCAGAATCTCATTTTAACATCTTGTTGCGGGAATATCTTAAACTTATTGTCAGGTCTCGATTCGTCTTGTTTGATTTTTCTGCCATCACTCAATTGGCAAATCATTAGACATTATTGAAGTTTTAACGTTCGTTAAAGACAGGGATATTTTTCCTCCATAACTTTAGCAGAGCTAAAATAAATCGACGAACAAATAATAGTGACTTTATTAAAAGCAATACCTCTACGCCCATAAGCCGCAGGCTAATGTACTTCCCAGATATCATCTAAATTTTTAGACCAGAGTACCAGATGTTCGCTTCAGTGATATTGATATTGAATAGTAGGTAAGATGATTTTGAATGCGGTCAATCGTCTTGTCTTCGTCCACACCCATTTCAAGTTATTCGTGTTCAGGGTGTCAGCCAGTGAATTTAAGCACACAGATTCATGCAAATGCAACCATCAGTGCCGGAGGTATTTTGTTCATATTCACATAGATACGCCTACTCGCCATTTCATTGGTGGGGGTAATAGTAATGATAATAATAACACTAATAATAAAGTGTTTTAATTAATATTTTATTGTATCTAAGATGATAATGATGATGATGAGTATTATTATTATTATTATTATTATTATTATTATTATTATTATTATTATTATCTTGTAAGAAAATAAGAACACACCTCAGTAGCAATTGTTATTATTATTATTATTATTATTATTATTATTATTATTATTATTATTATTATTATTATTATTATTATTATTATTATTATTATTATCTTGTGAGAAAATAAGAACACACCACAGTAGCAACCTAAATAGATTTATTAATCGAGGTGTTTTTGACTTGAGCTTCAAAAAAAAAAAAAAAAAAAAAAAAAAAAACGTTTCTGATTGCCCATTTGCAGGTTGACCCACGCGACCTGGCCATCGTCCGGTTCACACCCTCGGCTACGGATCCGCACTCGGACTTCGCGGACGAAGTGTACTTCCCCCCTATAAAGGACCATGAGAGTGAAGACCACCAAGATGATGATGACCAGACGGAGGCAGGCGATCACCAGGTGAGGAGGAGTTCCTCTTGCTCCACTCTGGGTTTATAAAGCCTGTTGGTGTTGGCACCACAAGACGTTTTGAAATCTCTCGTTTACTAACTTGCTTGTGCATTATCAAAATCATCATTATCATCATCTAGGGCTATGTTTTCGAGGACGTCATATCGGCCCATCAAACGAGCATATTCCATTTCTCGTTTGTAGTTGATAATTTTGCAGAAATACTGGCTCTTTTGTGTGATAGCCCTTTGAAAACACATATTTAATATCTTTTTCAATGTCCCCATATTTTATTTCATTTTCAATGTCTGCAAGTTTTTCACTCTGTTTGACCATCCTGGAACAACAGACCTCATGACTGAAACCTCTTGTTCTTTCAGGAGTCACCCACGAGTGAGCCAGGTGAGTCATCCTCGGGAGGAACGGGCGGAGGAGGTAACAGTGCTGGGGACTCTAACGGCTCCTCCTCCTCCTCCTCCTCCCCCAACTTCCATCCTCTGGGGGGCATTGATACATTCCCCGCTAATCCCCCCGGCCCTCCCATGAGCGACGCCGCCGTCAGTGCCCCTTCATCGTTTCGTGACCACCCGCCTCCTCCTCGTCCACCGTACGACCCACGACAGCAGAACTATATTCGGGTTTACGGTATGGGGACCTCCTCCTTTCGTGGGATGCCTCTCACAGCTCCTCTGCACCTAGCCGTTGCCCTGTTCTGAACTGCAGACTGTCCTGATCTGTAGATAACCCTGTTTCAGGGATGCTCTGCGGGAACTCCTTTGCACATAGTCATTGTCCTTTTTGAAGTCTGTTTGTCGATTAGTTGACGTGTTTAGCTGATTCTAGAGTACTTAGCCACTTTCCCTTGTAGCCACAAACTCCTTCGCTAGTTTGTGTTCCATGTTGCGTGTTTTCCACTTCCAAACTGATCGTTGTATTCAACTTTCAGTTTCTTGTTGTAATCTACTGTTTGCAACATCGCAGCTTCTTCTACTTCCAACCTAGCATTATTTTTTTATTCAAATTACTTTTTATACATTCAACCTGATTACGAATTTTTACTTCCTAACTGTCTTCTGTTATTTTGTATTTCCAACCTGCTGTTATCCTGTATTTCCAGCTGGAGTACTATTTTCAGCCTGTCGGTTATTTTGTACTTTTAAGACAAGCCACTATTTTTCTTTCTTCAGCCTGTCCCCGTTATTTTTCGCTTTCAGTCTGACCACTTTTTTCCTCTTTTATCCTGTCTGTTATTTTCTGCATCCAGGCGACTACTGTTTTAAACTTCCAACCAGTCTGGTTTTTTTTTTATTTCTAGGTTAGTAATTATTTTCTACTTCCAACGTGCATATTTTTTACTTTAGGAAAATTCCTATTTTCTACTTCGAACGTTACTCGTATTTTCTGTTTCTTTTCTTTATTCTGTTATTTCCTACTTCCAACATACCTGTCGTCTTCTACTTGTAGTCTTTCTACTATATTCGACTTTCAACCCTCTGTTACCTTCTGTTTACCCACTAATTCTGTTTTCAGGCTCTGTTATTAATCTCTACATCCAGACTATCAACTATTTTCTACTTCCAAACTACTGTTTTTTTGTGCGTCAAGGCCACATCGGTTTCTGTTTGCCTGTCATTTGTTTTTGCCATGTGCAAGCTGCCTCTTAATTTATATTTCCAGGATAATTACTGTTTTATATTTCATCCTGTCTGTAGTTCTGTTCTTCCAACCTGACCACTATTTTCTACTTCCAACTTGCCTCTTAATTTCCATCTCCAGGCTGACTGCTGTGATCTCTTTCTAACGTTCCTGTTCTTTTAAACGTCCAATCTTGCTGTAAGTTTCTCTTTAAAGCCTGGCTAATATTATTTACATCAGACTTGATCATTCTTCATGCTTCTAACCTGTCTACTATTTTCTGCTTCTAACATGGCTATTTTTCGACTTCCAGCCTGCCATCTGCTGTGTTCTATGTCCGGCGTGACTGGTGTTTTATACTTCCTACCTGTCTGATTTTTTACACTTGCAGCCTCAATAATTTCTACTGTTAACCTGCCTGTTGGTATTTTACATCTTGTCCTTCTGTTATTTTCTGTTGCCAGCCTGACCACTGTTTGTCACTTCCAACATGGTTATTATGTCATACTTCCAACCTGCCTACAGTTTTCTACTACTAACTTTATTATTTTTACTTATCTGACTGCTATAGTCTATTTCCTACTCTGGCCACTATAGTCTATTTCCTACTCTGGCTACTATATAGTCTATTTCCAGCCTTACTGTTGCCTAAATCAACCTGATTATCATTTCACATTTACAACTGAACTACCAGTTTCCACTCTGTCTACTATTTTCTACTTCCAAGCTGTTTCTGTTTGCACCATTATCACCAGTTGTTGCAATATTTCACTTGTTACAGTTGAGTCATTTTGCCAGATTCTTGAATCTTCTCTTGCAATTATGCACCATTGCGTAATGAATATGTATATATTTCTTTTGACATTTTCCACTGCATAGTTGACTCTCTTTGTTTACTGAATTTTTTTAAGAGGCAGTATTGGAGAAATTATTTTCTTTCACAGTTTTCAAGATTTTAAATTGGCATTTGCTTCATTATTTTTACTTAGTCCTCTCTTAGTTCACACACTATTCAAGTTGTTGTTACACTGCATAAGTTTGTTTCATTAGTGTTTAATCAGTTTTTTTTTTTTTTAAATTTCATCTTCAAGTGGATAAGTACAGTTGATTTGCTTTTAGTGTTTAGTTTCCTCTTTCTATCTTCGGTTTCACTTCACCTAACTTCGCACTAACTGTCACATAACTAAGTTTTTAGTTTCGTTTTCTTCCCATTTTGTGATCCACTTCAGATGAAAACTTTCAACCAAACTACGCTCCACAAAGCTAACTGGTTAGTTTTGTGTTCTCCTTTTCGGCGCCACCTCACCTTACAATTTTGAACTATCTCCTCACCAATTAGTTGTGTAGATTTTTTCCGACCCTCTTCGATTCCGCTCCACCCCAAAAACTGTAAGCTCTCTTGGCGAAGATTAAGAGAATCGTGGTAAATCTTCTGTAGAGCGTGCCTTGAGCTTCTAGCAGCCTTGTAAGAAAGTGTGTCTCCGAAAAGCATGCAAAAAATCTCGTCACCCTTTGCCCTTTCTTTAGTGACCTTGCCTGACATACTTTCCCATCCGTCCCCTGCCCCACTCCGCCATGGTCATTTATGTCTTAAAGCCTGTTGTGTGTTGGTGACTCACAGTAGCGTTTACAAGCCTTAAAGATTAAGTAAAACCCCTCCATGTTTTTGTGGTTCACTGTAGACATTACGAGTTTTTGGCTCACAGTAGATTTAAAAAGCACAACCAGTATAAGCCTAACTTGTAAATAGTTTGCGATTCACTGTAAATTGTAAAAGCACACGACCTAAAAGCTATGGTAGTCACCATTCCGTTGATCAGATTGTTTTCCAAGCCACAGTACCTTTGAGTAGAAGTATTCCGTAGTCA
>NC_089743.1:88554970-88594970 GCF_040412425.1 Macrobrachium rosenbergii | reverse complement strand
TAAAGAACAATACGATGAAATGCTTCTCTTTGCCCGGTTGCAGGGAAGACGCAGCTGCAAACGCCGATAAGGGTAAAACTAAACGCGCGAGATGTGATCCGAGTGGGAAAATCGCCCAGAAAAGAGATTATCGCCGAACGGAAAAGGAAAACGAGTCCGGGGTCTTTAATTAAAACCGAGTTTACAACAGCGGAGGGTGTTGTTTTTCGAGATACTTTGAAATATTCAAAAGATGAATTGCATATTGGAGAACTCTCTTTAACTTCGTTTTCCAGTGGGACAACTCTTAAAGATCCAAATGAAAATGCGAGAGATAACATGAAAGCTGAGGTGTGTGTGATCCTGAATAGGCGGAGAGAAACAGTAAAAATGGGAAACTTTGTTAAGGAGGATATCCCTTTTATGCTGGATGAAGAAGAACGAAGGAAAATTGTATAGAAGTTGCGAGGAGCGCTTGAAAGATGCGAATTATTTTTGGCGAAGAGATTTTTTATAGATACAATTAAGGGCAATATATTGAGTCCGGGATTGTAGAGAATATACCTTGCGAAGTAAATGTAAATTTCTCTCTCTCTCTCTCTCTCTCTCTCTCTCTCTCTCTCTCTCTCTCTCTCTCTCTCTCTCTCTCTCTCATATTTATTACCTAAGGATTAGTGTGCAAGAATGTGCAACTAATTCCACAGGAAATCTTCTCTTTTGGGCTTTGGCAAAAAAGAAAAAAAAAAATCAAATCGTTACAATACCCTTTTTGTTGTTATATTAATTGCACGTTGGGTTAAAGTGTTGTTTTATGTCTGACATCGTTAAAGGTACAAAGAAAATCCCAAACTAAACTTAGCACGAAAAGCATATTAATAGATTATGTTGATTAAAGACAAACAAGTTAACATAAAGTAATGGTCAGTGCCAAATACTAACCATTTAGTGTTACTGATTTTGGACAGCTCTGAGTAGCATTTACAACAGTACCAGCAAGAATTTGGTGATCAGAATAATTGATTTTGTCAGGAAAGTTACCAACCATTCGTTTAGCTGTTTTCTCTCTGCTTACCTAGGTAAGGAAACATTAACATGGTATGCTTTGTATTCTTTCTTCGCGTTTTAATACAGGAAGACTTAATTTTCTTGTGTCAACTGACGAGGATTGCACATCTGGCGTGAAATCTTTTAGCTGATCCCTTAGTTTTGCGTAAGACGTATCATTCCTGTTTCTGCAATGAGACAGGTTTATCAACAAATGTGCCGGGAATAGAGTGAATACACGTGGTAGAAAAATGCCATTAAATCTTTTATGTATCATCTACCAATGTGAGTGTTTTCGTAACAGAATTCAGGAAACATTCTTCCGGAAATGTGTCGCCATTGAATTTATATATATATTTTTTTTTTCAAATGTTCTAACTTTCCACAGAAGCATTGATGATGATTTTTATTTTCTGAGGGACGTTGCGGTTGTTAAACCGTAGGCAAACCTACTTTTTTTTTCAGTCCAGACGTTGTCCGCGATCTCGCGATTCTTATTTATCTTCCGGAGTTTGCTGAAGTCTAGATTCGAATTTACAGCTGCCCGATTTTATCATGGATATTTTCTTTCTCACAACATGAGTTACCTACGATTTTGCATTGTCCTTCTGCAACTGCTCTTTCTGAGTTGGTCCTCAGCCCGGGAATGCATACGCTTGTATCTTTTCTAAAAGTTTAGAGTCAATTTCAGTGCTTCATGTTTAATAAACCAAGGTTTAACAACCCTGATATCTTTCTGCTTTCCTCAAGATTTAGCATCACGTATTAGTTGACACTTAATGGCATATTTTATGGCTGTTTCTCTTATGACTTCAAAAACTATTTCTTTTCAGTGCAAGGATGATTTATTATTATTTATTTAAAAGAATAAGGAACAGTGACACCCGGGGTAATGTGATATCATTCATTGCTTCTAAGAGGTCCACTGGTACTTGAAAATGAAAATTCTTATTTCTTTTATATATTGGCGATTTGAGATATTTGGGCGGTAAGTTGTTTTAGATTATCCCGGTACCAGTTCTGATATGATAAAGAAGCTCTTTAACATTAAAATTATCAGGACTTGTATGTTTTAACAAGGATATACCATCTTGTATCATGAAAACGTGTATTTTCTGTACTTGCTCATGAATTATGTTTTCAAGTACAGTAGTTGTCAATAACCAATTTCTCGAAATTTGTGGGGTCACAGCCATTATTGCTAAAACCTGGTATAACACTGATCCCCACGACTGAGAGGAAAAGTATACCTTAGTTTAACCAGACCACTGAGGAGCTGATTAACAGCTCTCCTAGATGGCTGGCGAAGGATTAGACTTATTTTACGTGGCTAGAACCAGTTGGTTACCTAGCAAATGGACCTACAGCTTATTCAGGACTCGAAGCACATTATAGCGAGAAATGAATTTCTTCCATCAGAAATAAATTCCTCGAATTCTTCATTGACCGGTCGGAGAATTGAACGCAGGCCCAGCAAAGTGCCAGCCGAGAACGATATCGACCCGCCCAACGAGGAACATGGCTGAGAGGAAATTTCCTGTACCTCCTGATACAATATACTCATCCCATTCTCACGAGGCATGTCGATTGGCAGTCTCTTTTGGGGCCTTCACAAAGATGTTCTTTCCGATCTGTTGAAAGATATTGTCTCCTAGTTGTTCAGTGCTTATCGTTTGCTGTCAACCGTGCAGCCACTTTGTGAGACGTACTAAACCCACCAGACCTCCAAAAGTCATCAAACAAAAGCGAGCGTGAAGCGAAACTAAACAGTTGAAGAGACTCGTCGTCAAAAGCCCACAGATGCGGTAACGAGGAATTGGCGATTGAGAAACTGGGTAGCGGGAACTGGTGAAAATGAAAGAAAATGGTTGCTATGGCGTCGTTAGGACCTCTGCGAAACTGTTTCCTCTTGCAACAGAACGTTTTCTCGTTCCAGGGCGTCATAGCAACGGCGACACATTCCGCCTTCTCAGAGTCTTTTTCTTGTTGGCGTGGCCACGAAAGAAGAAAATGGTCTTTTAAAAAAAAGTAATTTCATACAAAGGGAACTATCATTACATATGAAAATCTCTCTCTCTCTCTCTCTCTCTCTCTCTCTCTCTCTCTCACACACACATACACACATACGCACGCACACACACACATAAACTGAATACTTATATTTTCTTACATCTGTTTACATCTGTTTGTCAGTATAATGGCATCATCTCTCTCTCTCTCTCTCTCTCTCTCTCTCTCTCTCTCTCTCTCTCTCTCTCTAGATTTTAAATATAGTGTGTGATTAGCACTGTGTTAGTGCGCTAAGCTTATTAGGAAGGTCCGTGGCCCTATTCCCGTCTGCCACCCGTTACTCGACCCGTCTGTGAATACTCACTAGCGTCAGCTTTGGTCGAGAAAATTTCGTGGGGTTAGCAATCTCATCCCTGAAGACTTGCTGAGAATCGAAAGGCTGTAGCTATCTGGCGCTAGCTACGCTAAGAAATGGAGAAGAGGCCTATTGAATTGGTCTGCGAATCTTTCTCCTAACCACAAAAGAAGTCAGATAAGCTGTTGCACAGAGCCTCTTGGAATGAACATTGATCTTGTTAACCCCTAAGCTTTTTATCATTTTCTTTCTCCAGCATGTTAAGAGGAGCATGATGAGTATTTTAATAATAAAACAACGTGTAATAACCTCTAAAAGTTACTGCACACACTCAGATCCCGTGTCTTTGGTGACTTTGCTATAACTTCTCGTTCCAAATCAATAGGCTTTGTTTTCTCATTTCATAGTCTGCAAAATAGTACGGGAGTTGTTATTTTCATTAACAGGTAAAATCATCTCTGCAGTCATTCCATCATAACCCTGTGCTATCCATTTGTAGGTTTCTTTGATACTGGTTTCAATTCGACAACTGTGTAATCATTCAGTAATACATTCAGGTTTTTTTCTGCGTGGGGTATACCGATCCTAATGACAGCGATTTTCCGCTTTTCCTTTTCATCTATGAATATAACCTTAATAATGTTAACGGCTTCTCAAACACCAATGCCTCTCCCTGAATACATGGCTTTGGCAGCCTGTTAAACTGCTGGATCATGAATGAACACCTTGTGCAGAAAGATTCCACATTAGGCACCTGATACGCCCAGTCATCAGGCCTATGGACAGTGTATTAAACCTGTCTACTAACTGCACCACTCAGCTCTAAAGCTTCCTGGGTATGAAGGCCCATTCTTTCCATTACCTTCTTTCACCCTATTTATGCAACATTTTGTAAGTCTTCCCTCCTCCTACCGCCATTAAACACAAACTAGTTATACATTTTTTGTCACCATGCCGTCTCCCATTCTTTCCCTATGACCAGACCATCTCAAAATGCTCCGGTTCATCTTTTACCTTTATATATATATATATATATATATATATATGAACACATGAAATCACACAAATATCACTTAATACCAAATTCTCTAAACCCAGGGAATAGCTGACACCCAGGGGAATTATAATCCTTCTGGGGATCTGCCCCGGCTGGTACTGCCCCATATAAATTGTAATTCCCCTTGGGTGTAAATTATTCCAGAGGTATAGCGAGTTCAATTTTAAATAATAATTATGGCTTGATATTTATGAATATAAAAAATTCCACGCGTGCATAAATGACAAAAAATTTTATATGTGAGTTTGACTTGTATCCAGAAGCAATTCTTGCTAGTGAAATGCTGGCTTAGTCTAAGATGAAGATACTCGAAGCATGAATGGAAAGAAGCGATTGAATTACCATTGTGTTAAAAATCAAGATAGTGTTCGGGTGTATGACCCAGATTGTACAATCCATAAACTATCCAACTGAAAGTCGGGTCATTTATTTAGTCATTGATGTAATGAGTCTCTTCGGATCTTGGTTAATATTTTCGTTGCACTAATATAGCATTATAACATGAAAGGTTAGATCTTGGTGTTTTCAGTTTTTTTATTTTTTATTTTATTTTATTTATTTATTTTTTATTTTTTTTTGAGAAGGCTGTGTCTTTTTTAGCATTCCACAGCGCAGGGCCGTTGAGTAGCGATTGTTGATGTGGAAGTAAGTGTTTTTGTCGTAAGGAAATTCTTATTATAATTTTTCCTCATTATGTGATCCTTAGAAAGAGGTAATGTTTTGCTGTCGTGATTTCGATAGGGAGAGGGCCATGTTGATCTGTGACTGTATTTATCTAAATCTGGGGAAATGGTTGATTTGTAAGTAATCCAATGAACTACTATCACAGTTTTCTTACTTTGCACTTATTTTCCCGCAGATCCAAGTGACATGGATGAATACGATGACCACTACGACGATGATGACGACAGCACTTCCTATCGGTCACCTTACCATTACCAGACACCTTTGAACCCTGTGTACCGCAAGAGGTCGAGACCAGTCGAGGAAGCGCCAGTGTTCTCGGGAGAAAAGATGACCATGTCGCAGTTACGAAGGATTGCCAATATGTTGGATAACTTCAGGTTCGTGATTCATGCTGTTACTTTGTTCTGAGGGTGAATGTGGCCATATTGCCTTTACCTCCTTGGCGTGGGCGTAACCTCAGTTCCCAAAATCTGTTAACTTCTTGTTTTTGAACTTTGCCCTGTGTTCACAGACTTTTTGTGCACGGAATGGACTCATTAATATAAATGGTTTCATAAGTTTTCTAAGCTTTTCTATTACCTGTTTGCTAATCAGAAATTTTTACATCGATAATCCTATTTCCAGCGTCGATGACCATAGCTGCGGCACCAGTTCTTATGATCCAACAAATCAGTCAAATAGTTGTTATGTTTCAATACCACATTCCTTTAGTTCAAAACACTTTTGTTAGCCACCCATAGTGTTTGTGTTTCTGCTTCCTGAAGAACCTCGCTCTCCTACCATGGTTTTGTCCTCTGTCTTCAGTTGGTGGTCAAGTGTTTTGAACCAGGTCTTTTTTTAGCAACAGATTTTTGTCAATGTTTTTTCCAATTTCCGTCCATTTTAGAGCTAGATATTCTGGAAATAGGAAGTTTTCTCTTTTTACATAACGCGGTTCAGTTAATATTTCGCTCCTTCTACAGCAAACTGTGGAATTCTTTACTCTTCCTGTCTTCCCTGAGGAATAACTGTTCTTCCATTAAGAGCCGTTTGCATTGCTTCATTCTTTCCCATTTTCTTGTTTTCTCTGGACCTGAACTAGTTAGCGGCCCGTCCGATGGATGTTATTGTAAATTAAAAAAGACATTTTATATCACATGTGCCCTAACTGTGTAGTTACCTCATCCTGGAACTTTTTCTTCTAATATCAATATTTTTTATTCATGAAATTCTTTTCTAACTTTTATTCCTAACATATATCAGTCAATCAGGCCAGTGCATTTACGTTCTGCAGCTCATTTCTCGACTTACCAGTAGTTTAACCGATGTAATTTCATCTAATTTTAATACAGTTTCAATTTACCATAGCTTACAAATGTGGCTCACTTATCTTTGCAACAAGCCTATTGGAAATATAAAAAAAAAAAAAACATTAAAACCAACTTCTTTTACTCTTCTTTAAGGCAGAAATTTTTTCATTTTTGTTTTTGTTTTTGTACAGTGATCTCACAGATAAATTTTGATTTCATTCCATAGTATTATAATTATTGTGTCGTATTATACCAGTTATTTTTTTAGCCTTGGACTAGTATTAGTTTCGCCAAGATACATCATACAGTGTCCATGAGACCTTGCCCTTTCTCGTACGCCACTCTTTGTTTAACGCGTATCACAAATATTCTAAAACTTGGGCATTAGTTCAGTATAGCTCATGTTTCTCTTTTTTTTTTCATATGGAAAGCTTCACAGATTTCCCGTAATTACTATAATTATATAGAATCAGGCGATACATTTTTCAGGATTTTCCTTATGAATGTATTCGACATTATTTATATATAAGTTATTTATGGTAGTTACTTGAGGTAGATGTAGTACTTTTTTCTTGGAATCCTTCAGGTTTGTTGGTGGTCCCGTTAGGAAAGAGTCACGTTTGTTTGTTAAAAAAAGGAACAGTTAAAGAAAGTAGCCTTGGTTATCATTGAAAATAAATTTTAGTCACAGGCTATAGTTCTCTTATGAGTATTATTGATATTTGCTTGAATTGATGCAGTAACTAGGTAGCATTAAGGCTTGTGATTGTTTATATGTAAGAAACGAAACAAATTATCTGCTAGACTCAGCCATCAGCACTTTTTTTTCGATATTTTTTTTTTTTTTTGTATAGCTATGCCAGTCATTTACCTCAACTTTGTCATAAGTGTTATTTAGCCCTCGTCAGCGTCTCGACTCCTCCGCAAATAATAGTCATTATTTGACTTTATTTTTAGATATATCTTCACGTACGGTAAACGAAATATAAAGGTGGCAGTTAGTCAACTCACGGTTGATTATGTTTTCAATTTGTACAAAGATTATTATTATTAGGTAATTAAACCAGACCACCAAATTAAAACGCCACAAAGATGTTGGCTTCCTCATTTCTGTTTCTTGAAGGAAATTCACGGCCGTGGAATATGGGACAGTACCAAGTATTAGTTTCATATAAATGGCCTCTTATGACAGGTTTGATACGGCATCTGTTCAGTATATTGTTAACGCTTTATAATTAACGGGCGAAGTATAAATACATAATATATCATCCTCCGTTCCAACAGGTACTCGTATATAATTTTTTTATTTAGTTTTTAAGTTGACAATTCGTTCCGGCTCATGATCATCGACCAAAATTTAGCGTGTAGGAAATCACTACTGGCCTTTTTTGCATATTTTATTTAAATTTGTATTTTCACCTAATAAGGAGAAAGGTGGAGTATCTGAGTTGAATTTGAGTCGAGTAGGTGCCTATAAAATATATTTCCGTAAAAGCATCTTAATACAGCATTTTTCAGACTGATCGGTTTTGAACAAAAAGAGTTTAAACTGCATGAGGAACATTTTTTTGCATGTTTGTCGATGTCTGGAAAAGTCTAAATTCTAAAGCATTAACCTTTTTTTTTTTTCATTTCATTATAAAGACAAACCGTAGCATAAACCCTTTTGATATTTGATCGTAGGTTTCACGTCCGTCTCTTTCCATAACCTTCTTGCTTGTTTACTTAGATGATGATTTTCACTTATTCATATTGTAGTTGTCATTGATTACTGAAATGCAGTCAAGGCTGTTATCCTCCTGCAGGCTTCAGAAGAACGACCTCGAGGACCGGGAAGACCTTGAAGAAGGGGTGTTCGGCGAGTCCCCGACGAGACCCATGTACAGCGAAGCGGGCCTTCAGTTCATCCCAGAAGTGGGAGATGATGTGAGATCTGTTGCCGTTTGGTCTTCGTTTTTCTTCATTCTGATACCTCTTGCGCTCAGCTTTTACTTTCCATTACCAGCCCTTTAACATTTTTCCCTAATCTTTTTTATTTTGTGTAAATATTTTCATTATTTTCTCTGCTCTGTGGACGCAATTATTACCTGTCGTTCCAGCCTTTCATTCGCACTGTTTTTTATGTTTATTTTTTTCTTGCAAAGATTTTATCGCTTTTCTTATATTTTTTTCAGTTAATTTTTTCTTTAATTTATATATTTTTTGTTACATTTTCATTTTAATTTATTTATTAACGGTTTTGTCTAGCATTATTTCTTTTTGTGTTCTCCCTAACTCATCACTTTACGCTTATTACGGCCTTCGTTCATCAGACAAGTCCATATTTTCTCTGGTAAAATAAATGGAATTCTATTTACTCTAAATACAACCGTATCACTCTTTTTACAGCAATATTAATGGTTAACATTATTGTTATTTACTGTAAAATTATCTGCTTGGAAATTGCCAATGCTTTAACGCTTGATAATTTTTTTTTTTTTGTAAATACCGGCTCTATAACAGCATTTAGGTTAATGGTCAAATTCGTCACCACAACAATATACGAATTTTCTAAGGTCTCTGTAGCTTGACCATGAAATAAGAACGGCCGATGAGCAGTATGTTACGTCTGCCTTGCAGGACGACCCTATGGAGACTGCAGCCAGGGAAGCCATCTTGTCGAACATGCCCCAAGACCTGCACGTGGTGCAAGATGGATTCCGCAGCATGCCCGACGAGTTCCGCAACGTCCCTGGAGTGCTGGACACCTTTTCTCCAGGGAACGGTCGCAGGTATTTAAATTCACTTCGAAACCTTCCTGACGCCATAAGAAACATTCCAGAAGGCCTGGATGTCATCCCATTAGGTTACAATTCCATACCTGCCGCTCCTCAAGATTACCGGGGTCAAGAGCCTGTGGCCATGGAAAACTCCATACCGCGGTCTTTCTACATGCCTGACGTTGGTCCAGTGGAAGTTGGCAAAGATGATCTGCCTTGGAATCGACTGATGCTGGAGGAAGAGGAAGAAGAAGATGAAGACGACCTGCAAAACAGCCTCCCTCGCAGCAATAACAAAAACACAGCTCTTCAAGAAGCGTAAGCACATTCTCTTGCAAGTTTTTTCGGTTTTCTGAAAAGAAGGCTGTTGTTGTGCCGGCTTTGTCTGTCCGTCCGCACTTTTTTCTGTCCGCACTCTTTCTGTTTGCCCTCAGATCTTAAAAGCTACTGAAGCTAGAGGGATGCAAATTGATATGTTGATTATCCACCCTCCAGTCATCAAATATAAATTGCAGTCCTCTAGCCTCAGTAGTTTTTATTTTATTTAGGGTTAAAGTTAGCCATAATCGTGCATCTGGCAAAGATATAAGCCAGGCCACCACCCGGCCATGGTTAAAGTTTCATGGGCCGCGGCTCATACAGCATTATATTCAGACCACCGAAAGATAGTTCTATTTTCGGTTGCCTTGATTATACGATATACAGAAAACTCGATTGCGCCGAAGAAACTTCGGCGCATTTTTACTTTTTTTTTTTAATTATAGCGGTAAAAGAAAGTATGCGTAGTATGACAATTCATGAATTCACATTTCTACATGAAAACTTTAAGAACTGTCCAAGTAAACAAGACCTCAATTCTATGGTTGTACAGGAATTGATGTGAGCAAGTAAAGCTAACAGATATATGTGCTGGAGTCCCAGTTCTTAGGGTTTTTTTATATAGCCTATACTAGTATTTTCACTCTACAGCATGTGTAGGACTTTTATAGCTTCTTATTTTAAAACTGACCAGATGCTCTGCAACTAGTTTGAATTCTAAGTGCGATTGTTCCATAACTAAAGCCTGGCCGCCTCAAAGTCTAGCATTATACAGTACATACAGAGACTGTTCAGTAAACATTCGGCAGAGGTCCACAGAGTCCACCTTTATGTATCGTGTGAAATGGTTCATCCAGTGTGATTGAAGATTTTCGGAACTGTCGCCCTCTTTTAAATCGATCTGTTCCGTATTCACAGTGAGAGGAGGATGTTAGCTTTGAATATTAGTGGGTATGAATGTGGCATTTCCAGTGGGTATCACAAACTAGGTACTGGGCATTGTCCCGTCTTTTCGCTGAGAGTACAGTCCCTGATGTATTGTTTGAAGTGAGTGGTTCATTCAGTAAACCAAGGTACTGTGTTGAGCTCTACTCAAACTTCCATATTCTAGCTTCTTGAGGGAATATCGCCCAGTATTTATGGTTGCCCATAGCTTGAACATGAAGCGAAGCTAGATACTAACCTCATGTGTAGTGTAACTGATGCGAGTGGTAGAATGTAAATATGCTGCCTTTATTATTCCAGCTCCATTTTCTGCATGAATCCTTCTCTGTCTCCTTCTCAAGTTTTGTATCCAAGTGGATTGATAATGAGTTGATCATATGTAATCGTTTACTTTAGCACTTCCCTTAATAGTTGTGAATGCATGTACATGTCTCACATGAGCATCTGTCTGGTAAAGGGAAACTGATTTGTTTTTTTGTATTTAAATAAGAAATATAGTTACTAAGAGGAAATTTTGCTTATTAAGCACCTGAAAAGCATCTACTGCTAAGCAGTGCGGAGCAGTTGCTACGCACTGGTCTAGTGTGAAGATTTGGATTTTCATAACATCAATGGTATGAACAGAGTTCCTATTTCCAAATAATAAATCAATTTAACATTTAGACTTCAGAAAATATTCTAGTCAGAATGTAAGTCGTAAACATTGAGTTATGTCTCTTGTAACTCTGGTTTAATAATTAGGATTGCAATCCTAGATATGTGTCCCACGGTTTTTCCACATTTAATAACAGAAAGACGCCTGCGTTTCTGACATTTCATAATTTTGGTAAACCTTATGCATTGCCTCCGGGGAATCTGAATTGTAACAAACCTCAATGTACTGCATTATCGTGACTGAACTTAATACTTGTTTTTCCTTTAAAAAACACAGCATTAACAATGTCATTTATTCTATCGCCTGTGACCCACAAACGGCCATTACAAACGCAAAACGACAACAGGTTCGGTCCTCAACTCAACGCCATCCGGGACTTCGAGGAAGGGAACGACTTCAACGACTACCAGGACTACAGAGAAGGACTCCTTGACGAATACGGTGATTATGGTCAATACGACGTCCTCGATCAGGCTTTTCCCTTTCTTCAGAAATTCGACAAGAAAGATGAAGAACGAGCTGGTAGGTGGGAGGGAGGAATCACTTAGGGAGGAGGAGCTCGAGAAGCAAAACATTATAGGAAGGTAGTATGAGGTGATGTCAGTCATCAGAATGGTAGGAGGAAAGTGACCAACGCCACGAGTTTGAGGAAAGTGAGACACACAAAGTCCTTTTCTGGGATGTAGGTGTAATGAGAATGGAATAAATAGGCGAGGAAGGCTTTTGATATAATTTAATAGGTTCCTGAAGGCCAAACTACAGGCTATTTTCATTTCTTTAAGATTAAGATGACACGAAGCAATTTTTGAGATAGTAAGGGAAGGGAAACCGAATGTTGGATAATAGGAAATATTCTGAGGCCGGGGATTTTGAATAGAACATCCGGCCTTTTTTTTTTAATTCGTTCATAGGCCTGTAGTATAGTTACATGTAAGGAATAATATCTTTGAGGATGGCTAGGGAAGAAGTTTAGAAGGCGGGAGGTATTAGTCATTGTACAGAATTAGCTAGCCAGAATATTTGCACATAAGAAGGGATCAGGAGAATTGAGTCAGATGGCAAGGTGGCGAGATGCAATAAGTATATACTGTAGATTTGAGATTAAATTGACAATTCTAACAATACTGAACGAAGAAGCAAAGGAAAAGCAACAGATTCGCATGAAAAGATGGTGTCAATCTGACATTCTGTACACAAGTCAAGTAATGTTATTACTGTGGACATTCATTTTATTTCCTAGTCTCAAGAAAAACATTCTATGAGAAATATCCTGCTGTTAATTGTTTTGTTCTTCGTAAGATGTATTTTTTGTTAGACCGTGTAAGTGTGTTACAGGCTTAGTGCTTTGATAAAGTAAACTTTATCGACAGTCTTTAGCTTATTTTTGCATTTAACTGAGAACGTTTACAGGCTTAATTGCGCGTTGAATGAGCTGACAATTACATTAATTTTATCATCATTTAATGACCGTTTTCCTAAATACTAGTTTAAGTATAATTTTTGCTCCTCGTTTTGTTACTTATATCCTGCTCAAAGTTAAATATTACTGAAATGTAAGATGGAAATTATTTTATGAACAACGCTTGCGTAAACCAGTTTTACGCTGGTGAACTTAGAGAGAATATTACCATAGAAAGCTTTTTCTTGGCACAGGGAGTTGTGCGTAAGATATTATCAAAGGTACAGAAGGGGCTGACACCATTACCTTGCGTGTAATTCAAATAGGATGGTGGTCAGATAGACAGATGAAATAGTCTTAGACATGCCATTGGCCGAAGATTACGAAACTGCAGAGTGAAGGCAATTTTTGGTCACAGAATGTTTCAAAGGCTACAGAGTTACCTCAAACACCTGTTTGGCTTATCGTATATTTTTGCTCCCGGAATTTTGTTATGAACTTTTGCAAATTGGTTAGTTATTCATACCCACACATGCTCTCACTATATGTGTGTGTGTGTGTGTGTGTTTGACAAGTGATAAAATTTTCTTTCTTGACTTAATCTTTATTGAAATGTATTCGAATTGCTTTCACGAGTGCAGAGGAGGAATGTCACCTGTCATGCGGTCGGTCATTGGCAAATACAAATGTCTTAGAAATAAACGAATGTCTTATTAGTCTTGGTTGCAGATTCTAGGACAGAACTCTGTTTACATTATAATCCGTTTTGTGCTAATTAATTATTATTTTTTTTTTGTCTAATAACCGTTATTCACTTGTTTACTCTTGGGGACAAAATGATCTTAGCCTTTTATAGTTGTCAGATGTTAATGGGTCACTGATTTTGCTCTTGAATTCCAATACAGCAATTACAAATTCATCATATTCATCGTTATTTACATAATAATCAATCTGTCATGATATTGACTTTACTGACAATATTTATAGGATCACATTCTTCATAAGGATAAATAGGCTTGATTAGGCTGCTAAACATGAGTTAAATGCTTTGAGTTCTGTTCTGGAATTCCTCCATTTTAGGCCTGTGTTTCATATTTAGTGGCATGGATCCTAGATAGAAATTAGAACGAGTGTGTGATAGCGGTGTATATACATTTCAAGTTACGGTTTAGTTATGGAGATGACAATCATCGTATTAGTGATCATGATTCAAAGTTTTAATGTGAAACATCCAAAATGTGATTAGGCATTAATTTTCCTGGCTGCATTCCTTCCTTCGTTAAGCCATCAGTTTCTCAGCTAACCAAGATATTCAAATATTTTCATCCAAATCCATTAAGCTATTTATATTTTCATACTTTAACGTTAATTTAAGGAGTATTAATTATTTCTTCCTTGTTCAATGGTCTTTTCCTCACACAGTACATCTGTGTAGTTTTAGTAGCAAAATGGCCTGCTTTTGCTGAGAAGACAGTGTATACTTTAGCTCCAAAAATGATTTCTTTTGTTGTTACAGAATTAAGTACAGTTTCGGTTATGATAAGAAGTGTATTCATGATCTCACGATATAATTCATAATTAAATCTAACATAAGCATTTAAAAAAAAAAAGCTTAGGGACTTAGAATGCTGTTGGCTTTTTATCAATACAAAGCAGTGACATTTCGTGTTAATTTTGAGTTGGAGGTAACCCTTGGCAGTCCTCTCTCTCTCTCTCTCTCATTTAAAGGAATATTCCTCTACTGATGTCCTTACTGAGCCTTAATTTCCATTTTGATGCTCCTCTCTCTCTCTCTCTCTCTCTCTCTCTCTCTCTCTCTCTCTCTCTCTCTCTCTCTCTCTCATTTTTAATAAATGAATATGCCTTATTGATTTCGCCATAGTTCCTAATTTTCATTTCTTGATACTTTAGATTCTCTCTCTCTCTCTCTCTCTCTCTCTCTCTCTCTCTCTCTCTCTCTCTCTCTCTCTCTCTCTCTCTCTCTCAATTTTTAATAAAGGAATAATCCATACTGATTTCCCAGTAATTCTTAATTTTCATTGTTTGATGCGCTCTCTCTCTCTCTCTCTCTCTCTCTCTCTCTCTCTCTCTCTCTCTCTCTCTCTCTCTCTCTCTCTCTCTCTCAATAAATGAATATGCCTTATTGATGTCCCCATAGTTCCTGATTTTCATTTCTTGATTCTTTAGACTCTCTCTCTCTCTCTCTCTCTCTCTCTCTCTCTCTCTCTCTCTCTCTCTCTCTCTCTCTCTCTCTCTCTCTCTCTCTCTCTCTCTCTCATTTTTTAATAAAGGAATAATCCATTCTTAATTTTCATTGTTTCTCCAAGTCGCGTCCCTTGAACTCTTCCTTCACAATGCTTCTAACCAGTGTATGTTCGCATCATGTCCTCTGCCATGTAAACTTCGGAAAACTTGCCAATCCCCATTGACGGGAAACAGAGCCTCCTCTTTTGTCCATGTTATGTTTTATTTGTAAATACAACTGCCTTCCTTGAACCAACGTCTTGTCATGTTTCATTGAACTGTGTGAGTGTATGTTTGTAAGTGTGGCATCTTGGAAGACTTTGTCTCTGTGTCAGTCCTTGCATTGAGAACTGTATTTCTTACATGTCTTTCCTAGTCTACGTGCGAGTCATTATGTGATTTCATTATGTGCCGAGGGGCTTGTTTCATTTTTTTTTAGTCTTACGATAAGACAAAGATATCTGATATATCCAGTGGAGGAACTTCATACTAATTTGAACTCCTTTCTCCTGATAATTATGCTTTATTTCAGCTTCAGCCTCGCTCGTCTCTCTTCAGTCTCAGTACACGTTTAGTGATGTTCTGTCAGTGATTTTTCCGGGAGCTAGAATTTGAAAAATGCAGAAGCATTTCAGTTCTTCTTCGTTGAGATTGTCATCTTATATGTCACTTTTATCTCATTTTGACAAAGCGATTTATGATTTATGATATCAGCTTGAGTTTCTTTTATTGTGCTAGTTTTACATTTCTCTAAAAGAAAACTATTGTGCCGGCTTTATCTGAACGTCCGCACTTTATTCTGTCTGCACTTTTTCTGTTCGCCCTCAGATCTTAAAAACTACTAAGGCTGGAAGGGCTGCAAAACATACCAAATTGCAGCCCTCTGGCCTCAGTAGTTTTTATTTTATTTAAGAATAAAACTATCCATAATCGTGCTTCTGGAAACGATGTAGGATAGGCCACCACCGGGCCGTGGTTAGTTTCATGGTCAGCGGCTCATACAGCGTTATACCGAGACCACTGAAAGATAGATCTATTTTCGGTGGCCTTGATTATACGCCGTAGCGGCTGTACAGAAAACTCAATTGCGCCGAAGAAACTTCGTTGCAATTTTTTTTACTTGTTTTCTTATGTTTACACTAATTCCTTCCATCCCCTGGGGATTTTTAATTGAAACCTTTTTTTCTAATTTGTACTGGAATACCTCCATTTTCCTCTTTTTTTTTATTGTGTTTTCTTTCTCTTACCTTCGTGTTTCCTTATAACTTTATCCTATTAATTTTTTGGAAAAATATGTCATTGTATTCTTCGGCAATCTCTTCGTTGTATCTGGTTTTCACTGAATACTGATTTATATTTTTTTCTCAGTTACATTTGCTAATTTGTAGTGAATGTAATGTTTTTATGTTTTACTGTATTGTACTGTATTCATTTTTATTTCTATCAGTTCGATCTCGTTCCCTTAACTGAAATTAAATAATTTATATAAATGCTTGATATGATTTCGAACAAAAGTGTACACCATATATAATACTCATATCTAATTTTTTCGCCTAACGAGGATTATCTATCATGGTGTCACTGTAATATTATTTTCTATTCCTTGAAGCGATTGAATGATTTTGTTTCCATATTTGGCAGTACCCGAGCTCTCTGATTTACAACACTCCAAGAGCTCATAGTTGGCCAGTGCTTGAATACTTTTCTTGCTGAAGCCGAGTTTCTCTCGTGTCATAGTTATTTAAATTATTTTGGCTGGGTATATTTCCCATAAGTGCTGTAGGGTGACTGAAAAGTATTTCTTTATTACATGAAATAATTGACATCAATAAATCTAGTTTTTTTCCGCTTTGCAAGCACAGTTTTTGAGTTCAGAAGGTGGTTCCATACAGGTATGGTTTTTTTTATTGATCTGAATCATAGTATTCGTTTGTTCCTGTGCTATTTGATGTGGATTTTTCTCAACGCTAGAGACTTTTGTATGTGTGGGTGTGTATATATTATAAATACATATACAGTATAATATATTATATGTATATATATAATATACATACATACAAGTGGTTTGCTTCACAGTTATTGTACTTGTAACGCGCGATGTCAGGTTCTCTCCTGATTACACTAGGTTTATTCCCATAGAATCCTGTCAAAATATTTTCGGTATATATTACCTTTTTCACTCTTATTCCATTTACTGGTTATCTCATATAAGCTTCTCTTTTTTATATACATCTGTTCATTCTTTCTCTTTCAGTTGCAAATTCCTTTTTTTTTTTTCAATCATTTTATATGTTGTCATTACTCATTTTTTGTAAAAAAAACCCTTTTATCATCAGTGAATAAATATTAAACGAGTAACTCTTTAGTTCAGCAGTTTATTAAATCATTCATATTTCTCTCTCTCTCTCTCTCTCTCTCTCTCTCTCTCTCTCTCTCTCTCTCTCTCTCTCTCTCTGTTTAGGTAAGTTGTTTTTACTATTCGCGTTCCTTTGATCCGAGTTTTAGTTATTTCCCCATAAAACTTTTCCGAGAGTTTTTAAAATTCTTTCCCTTTTCCATTGGTCTCCGTGTTTTTTTTAATGTTTTTTATCCATCTACTGCTGATATCCACAGTCCATCTTTTCCTTTTCTCCTACGCCTAATTTAAAAAAAAAATTCTTGCCTTTTTTTAAGATTTAACTTATTTTTGTTTCAATTTTCAATTTTTTACCATTGTGTTTGAATGCTGTTTACTCTATTTACAATCGGTTATTGTGTATTGCTAACTATCAGGTTTGGTTTATTTATTTTTCCCCTACAGCAGATAGCCCTTGTTTTTCCCCAGATTTCTGTATTTTTGCAAGCAGGTTAACTTTTCATTATAAATTTACTGTCTGCATTCCTTTCTTGTGCTCTGCACTTATTTTTAATGAGAAGCAGGTCTAAAACGGTTTGATAATTTGATCGTTGTGATTATAATACCAGCGTTGTGTAATACACCATTTTGGTCAAATCTTTTGTTCGCCTTTTATTCTTTTGTCATTTCAGTTCGACCTCATCTTATACCGCTGTTGTTTTTCTGTTTTGATTTATTACTTTGAAAGGCATTTCAGTTCGACTTTATCGTATACTGCTATTGTTTTTCTGTTTCGATTTATTACTTTCAAGGCATTTTAGTTCGACCCTATCTTACACTGCTATTGTTTTTCTGTTTCGATTTATTACTTTCAGAGAATTCAATAAGGCAGGTTACTGCTCTCCACATCGTGTATAGCGACAGAGTTGGTTTCGAACCGATGCCTTGTCTTCGGTGCGCCTTCGTGATCTTACGTTCCGATCGATGTCACCTTCCACGGAGCGTGAACTCCCTCGGAGGGTGAACTCCCTCGGAGGAGCTGGGCTTTCGGGAAAAGGGACGAAAAATATTCGCTCTGCTTAGCGCTGATGAGGTCGAGTTCATTTTAATATTGAACTGAATATCACACTCGACACTCGTATGGTCTCTCTCTCTCTCTCTCTCTCTCTCTCTCTCTCTCTCTCTCTCTCTCTCTCTCTCTCTCTCTCTCTCTCTCTTTGTATCCGGTGGGATGAAAGGTTTTTTTTTAATTTAAAAAAAGCTTTGTTATTTTTTTTTTAATGGATCTCATTAACTACCGAAAACTTTTTTGATAGTATTTTCTTTGTTGCTAAAGGTATTCAGTGAACAGCAGGTGCGCTGTTTTGTAGCTCGAGGCTAAATCTTACAGCAAGGAGATTACACGAAGATTTTTTTCTTTTTTTTTCAGTGAAATGTCTTTGCCGCTTTGCTTTATTTTTAAAAGCGTCATTATTGGGATACAAAAGGAGTATGTTGAAGGTTCTTTTCAGAAGTTTTCTTCTTTTTGCTTTCCGTAATGAATCGCAATTGTTGTGCGCCTCGTTGCTTTGTGACGGCCGGGAACTCCACCCATTGTCACCGGCCGTTATTATCGACGCATATAATGGAATCAAATAAGTCTCGCAATAATCGCCGTAAGAATGGAAAGAATCTCACTGATGAGGATCATTGCCTCGATATTTTTACTCTCTCTCTCTCTCTCTCTCTCTCTCTCTCTCTCTCTCTCTCTGTGTGTCACGTATTCTTTTGGATAATAAATCTACTGTTTGCTTCCTCCTGTGAAAAGGTGACGACGACGACATGGCCCAGGACCGAGATTGGAGCTTCAAGCGACCCGAACGTCTCGATGTTAAGAAGCCGGGACCAGGTTTCGGCGTCAATAACTTTGCTTTCCGCGATGCTTACTCTCAGGACGGCGATAGCGGGCAACTGGATTTGGTACGTATTGCACAAGCGCCCATGCGCGCCCACACATGCACACTCACTCACTCACACTGTCATTCACATCAAGAAAGGTTCGACTTTGTTACGCGCCCATCTCGCTTGTAATTTTGTTTTCGTGGTTATTAAAACCCCCATTTTTTTGCAACACCTTTATTAACTCTTTAAAACAACCCTATCTTGGTCTCTCTCTTCTCCTTCCCAAGACTATCAAGTTACACACCTTGGTCAGTATCTTGACCCTTTTTCTTGTCTCCTTGTGCCAAGACGCCCCCAAGATGCTATAACGTATGTTTTCTCTCCTTACGTAACATACACTACTCACACTTTATCTCCTATAATGTAAACTCTACAGAACTACTGCTGCCCACCTTGTATTACTTTTTCGTTATTCACCTCGTCTTCATTGGTACCTTATCCATAACATTTATTCCCAAATAATGACGTATAACTCCTCCATCTTCGTTACTACCTTTAATAAGAATGGTATTAATTTCTCCATCTTTATGGTTCCAGTTGTCACTCGTGACCTCCACCTCGAAACTTCCACTTTCTCTCCTCTCAAACATTTTCAGATTCATTCGCCAGCTTCGGCAGCTTCTCAATGCTATTGCCGATTGACACTGCTTCATCTGCCATCATCAGCCAGCCTGCATTCCATTTATTAGAACGTTCTTTATTCTCACTCTGTCACATCGGTTCTTCCCCCGATTTTTCTCATCACTGCAATCCTGTAAATATTAAAACAGCCAAGGAGATATACTTCATACCAGACGTTCCCACCCGTATATAATTAAGTGTAAAAAACTTCCTCATACCCGTGAAAATAAGTATATCTTAGTTTAACCAGAAGCATCCACATACCATCTATGAAATTTGTCATAAGCGTTCTCCAAACCCATGTATGCCACACAGATTTCTTCATTGATTTTCACGAATAATTGATGCAATCTCCTTTGACAGACGCCTCTTAGAAGGTACAGTTATGCTGGGCATTCATTTCATTCGAAGCTTCCTGTCAAAGAGACACCTTACACGCAATCTCGCTCGTCGTCACATGAACTGCTGATGTCTCTTGCTACTTAGTGTTCTATTTCCCCAGCTGTCAATTCCACGCCCTTCTCGGGTTTGCGGTGATCCCTGGAATACTTGCTGCTTGCAGTTTCCACGTCTATCAATCGTCTGTATTTTCAACAAACATTCGCTCTATCCTCACGTCGTTTTATTCTTTTTAAATACCATCTCTTCTTTCATCCTCTTATCCAATTTTATTTTTGCCGATACAGTATTTATTTTCTCAGCAAAATCTCTTCTTCAAGATTTTCCACGCATTTAGTCCTTAAAAAATTTCCACGCATTTAGTCCTTAAAGATTTTCCCACGCATTAAGTCCAAAAATTGCATTGGCGCTCATCGTTTTCTCTCTGATTCCAAGCATTCCCTTATTCTTCCCTCTTCTGTCCATGCACGTACAACCCTATATCCGTGCAAAAACGCCTAAAGAAAAAAATCCACCTTTTTCTTGCAGTAAATTTCTTCCCTCTGCACAACGCCATGCGCTTCTTTTCATCTGTTACCTGAGCGCTTATACTGTAAGCAGTCTTTGCTGCCCCAGTGATTCCGTTCATGGACCTTTTAACCACCAAATCAGCCCCTGTTACTTCTATCTGTTAGATCATATCCCACCTTCCATCCACGTTTCTTCATTAGTACCTCTTGCTTCTGCCTCTGCTCCACTTTTTTTTTTTGTAATCATGACCATACATTGATTCCATACTTCCTGGAAAAAACTATCATCCGCTTTTCACATGAGATATTCTCCAACTAACTCACGCACTCATAATATATAGTGGTATATATATATATATATATATATATATATATATACAATATATATATATATATATATATATATATATACATACATACATACATACATACATATATATTATATATATATATTATATATATATATATATATATATATATATATATATATATATATATATATATATATATATATATATTTATAATGTTCCTAACGTATGGTAACTTGCTATTTTGTACTTGTAAGTTTTTATGTAGAAGTACTTAGGTATTTTTATTTTGATGTTAGTACACATTCTCCCATTGAATAACAAATGATAAGCCTAAATTCATAATTTTCATTGCTTATAAATTCGTTATCTCATCAGTTGCATAATGATGTAATTTAGGGGCGATTTAGATGAATTTAAGATAGAATATTTTTTTTTATTTTCAATAGGATTTTTAGGCTTAATTCTTGTAAGCTCCATTCATTTCAAGCTACCAGAATTCTGGTTATTAATACTACAATTTACAAAAAAGACTAATAAAAGTTCCACTGAGCAAATTCTTTTGATACGATTGCCAGGTATCTTCTGTGCCGTAGTTCTCAATCTCCGTTTTTGCCTAACGACTAAGAAAAAAATTTCGGCTCTCTCTCTCTCTCTCTCTCTCTCTCTCTCTCATTAAGAACCTTTTGGTAGCATATCTCAATTCGAACCTACTCATCACCACCTATGTCGCGTGGAACTCAGTCTTGTTGATTACCGACATAAAGTAAGAGTTACCTCGCGGTGGTCCCCCGCCATCGTAATTTAAAACTGCCGATGAAATTAAGCGATAAAAGTGGATAAAAAAGATCCGTACGAGAGATTAGCCTTATTACTCGCACAGGGAGAAAATATAGGGATTTCTTGCTCTAGGTACGTTTTTCATTTATCTTTCGTTTCGTATGTTTTACCAATCGGTGTCTTCGTTCACGGATTCTGATTATGGCCTTGCTCCGTTCATTCGTTAAGTCGACGGCTTTGGTTTTTTTTATAAAAACTACAAGACTGTCGCAACTGTTGTTTATTTTCTTGGAAGTGCAAGAGTAAAGAAATGAGTTTATTAACGGAAAGTGGTGCCTAGTTTTGATCAATTGAAAACAGATGTATTTCTCTTCGTGTTTAGTATAGTTAATTACACTTATTAATCATGATACATGGAGTGGAAACAGGTGCTATCGCACTCGTAAATTACTAGAAAAAGTATAACCTTAGAAATCATGTAAGGAAGCGCGGAAAATTGGCAACGATTTGCAGCGTTCAGTTATAATTGAATTAAACAACACCAGCGTGCAGGTAAATTCTAGAGAGAGAGCGAGAGAATTATCCTAGACATTTTTAACAGAGGAAAAATGAATTTATTTTTCTCTCGATTTCTTTGCAGGCTGCCGCCGAGATCCCAAGCCTGCTTGGCGAGGGACCACTGTTGCCTTCTAGACTTATGAGCAAGAACAGCGTCGACTTGTCCAGAGATGCTCCCGACGACACCCCCGGGGAAGTGGCCGAGATGTTAGGGGACTTCGCACTTCGAGAAACCAACCAGGAGATACCAGGTATGTAGATTTTGGAAAAGATTCATTTGATCGAAAGTGACTTGAATAGTGAACAGGTAAGATTTACTTGAAAGCTGCCGGTCAACTTGGTGTGGATGAGGTGTACTTGTCGTCATGAAACAAGTTATTTTGAAGTAAACTTATGCTAGACGTTGAAACTTCGGCGCATTTTTTATTTATTTTTTTTTTTATTCTTGACTGATGACTTCAGCCCTATTATCTGCAAGGAGGAGATAACGAAAAATTGTATATGCTTGTCTCGAAACAACTTATTTTGAAGTAAACTTTATGCTAGACGTTGAAACGTCGGCGCATTTTTAATTGTTTTTTTATCATTTTTGATTGATGACTTCAGCCCCATTATCTGCAAAGAGGAGAAAACGAAAAATTTTATATGCTCGTCTTGAAATAACTTATTTTGAAGTAAACTTTATGCTAGAAGTTGGTACATAGAAATTCCATTCTCTAGCTCATAATTTCTGAGAGAAAATGATGTACGATTGTTCATCCGAAGGAAGTATACATCAAATTAGTTCTCTCTTTGAGTTCCACTGTGTTTGTTTGATATAATGTATTTCCCTGAATCCTGTTACTGATCCGTGTGTTAGGCGTTACAATCAAAAGAAGACTATATCGGCAAGGCATTCTTGTTGGATTCAACACGTCAGATTCAGTTCTTTGCAAACCCTTCCTAGAATATGTTTTACGAGCAATACGACTTATCTCGTCAAGGTTGCTTGTATATCGCACGTTGCAATTATTCTTCGAGAGAGAGAGACCGGGAGATACCAGGTTAGCATATTTTTAGAAGACTGGAAAGTTATTTAAATGCCTTGGACTACTCAAAGGATTGACATGAGGCGTTTGTTTGATTAGGATGAGGTTGAGCGCGCGTGAGCTGCTTGTTTCAGGTGTATGTGAATACTCTGTATTTTGCTTGTTTTTAGTTTGGGGGGGTTGGTGGAAGGAGTAGTAGGGTTTAGGACAAGTAATACGCTAAGGACTTTATGATAATTTTTTCTAAATGTTGATGTTTTATATATATATATATATATATATATATATATATATATTTATATTTTACATACATACATACGTTCCCGACATTGATGTATCTCGGTAATGTCTTGTCATAAACAATCCATTGAGTTCACCTCCATCACATTTTCTTAATAGGAAATTGGTTATTTACACTAACCTTACTCTTAAGAATTTTGTTGTCGGTGCGATCAGGCATATACTCGTACTTTTATTTTCCTTCTGAAATAATTAAAGAAACCTTTGATTTTGTAAGTAACTTCATTACCAGAGCGTGAATCCACTGCATTGATACACAAACATTTGTAAGATTTACGAAAAAATGTTTTAATGAAAGATGACGTTCTTGTCTAAAAAAATGAGAGAGAGAGAGAGAGAGAGAGAGAGAGAGAGAGAGAGTAAAACTTGCAAAACTACAATGGGTTTTACTAATTAGGCGATGGTAGTTCGTATGGCTAAAATGAGATTTTACTTAATTGATATTTGTAATTTTTTTTGTTTTCAGCAAGAAGTCTAAAGAAATATTGCCGTCTCTGACCTACTCCTTTCTTTTAAGTAACCTCTGTAAGTTATAAGATCTCCCCCCAACTTCCATTTTTTTTGTTTTCTGTAAAAGAAAACTATTTTGCTGGCTTTGTCTGTCCATCCACATTTTTCTGTCCGCCCTTAAAAACTACTGAGGCTAGAGGGCTGCAAATTGGTATGTTGATTATCCACCTCCAATCATCAAAACACCAAATTGCAGCCTCTTTGGCTCAGTAGTTTTTATTTGATTTAAGGTTGTTAGCGTAATCACCGTGCTCTGGCAACGATGTAGGAAAGGCCACCACTGGCAGTGGTTATAGTTTCAAGCAAGGCTGCGGCTCAAACAGCATTATACTGAGATCACCGCGAGATAGACTATTTTCGATGGCTTTGATTATACGCAGTACAGAGGTCTGATTGAGGGGAAGAAACTCGGCGCTTTTTTTTTTTTTTTTTTTTTTTTTGCATTCTTCACTGATGGCTTCAGCCCTATTATCTGCAAAGAGAAGATAGAGAAAAATTGTATATAATTGTCTTGAAACAACTTATTTTGAAGTAAACTTTATGCTAGAAGTTGATACATAGAAATTCCATTGTCTAGCTCGTAATTTCCGAGAGAAAATATGTACGATTGTTAATCCGAAGGAAGTATACGTTTATTAGTGTTCTCTTTCAGTTCCATTGCGTTTGTGTGGTATAACGTATTTCCCTGAATCCTGTTACCGATCCGTATGTTAGGTGTTAAAATCAAGAGAAAACAATATCGGGCGAGGCATTCTTGTTATATTCAACACAACGTCAGATCCAGTTCTTTGCAAACCCTTCCTAGAATATGTTTTACCAGCATTATCTGAAACCTTGACCGACTCTGTGATGGCACGTATAGTCTCAGAAAGAGGTGGTGAAGACTAGAACAGTTAGGATTCCAAGCGGAGAAGCGCAGTAGAAAGTGGGAAGCTCATTAGACGTGTAACCCCCCGGTAGAGGAGAGCAAGATTTAAAAACGTTAATGATGATGATGATGTAATTGGAGATTCTGATGCAGGTATAATACATAGTACCCACTGAAATCAGAGTCTGATTGGTAACGTCCAGTAAGCATATTCCCCCAACTATTATGGTTCTGCTGTGACGATTATGCATCGGTTTTTTTTTTACAAGTGTCTCAAGGTTAGGTTAGATTAGGTTGGGTTAGGTTTGGATAGCTCAAGATTGTAAAGTTTGAGAATTTTGGGCGTGGTAAACATATTGAGATTATTTTCAAGAAGATTCTATGGTTAGTTTTTAAGATATGGCGTCCCGCTTTTTTCGGGGGGATACGCGTCCGGTAACTTTTGATTATAAGTGACCCACTGGAGTGAATGCCTTCGGTCAGGAAATACTACGGCATTAATAATGAAAAAGTTTTATATTCTGACTTCCCGGAGTTTTTGTATTGCATTAAATGCTCACCTTCCAAGACTGCAAAATATATTTAAACTAAAAAAAAAAGATTGTAAAGTGGAGTCTGTAAATTGAAATAAAAAAATCCCGACCTCTCGATTTCGTAATGTTTAAGCAGCCTTCGTTCTTTCTGCAAAGTTAAATGATGTATTTCTTCTTTTCACAATGTTTCAGAGAGGAAATATCTTACTCTTGAGTTGTTCGTTTATTTGGGTCAGTTTTGAAAGAAGTCTCGAAATTTTAGAAAAAAAAAATGATGACACTATAAAACTTGCATTATAAAACTTTCGTTCAAGTTCATCCTTTTGGTAATAATGAAAGAAGCGAAACTTTCGATTTGCCTGTTTTAGCTTAAGTTAACCTCTTTTGTCATTTCCTCCACACGTCTCACCCCCCATTCTTCTCCCTCGTCCCGGTAAAAATACCTCTTTTTCCACTAGAATGGTATAAGGAAAGACCCCTTTGGGGAGGTGATGTAGGGGGGAGGGGGCTGGGGATACCATTTGGCATTTCCGTTAACAGCCAACTAGCAAACTTTACTACAGACTTCTCGCCTTTTACGCCTTTTAATTGAAAAACTTCTCATAATGCCTAACTGTGGCTCGATTGGGAGTAATAACGTGTTAACGCATCGTCAGGACCACCCCAGCCCCAGCAACCCCCACCTTCACTCTCCCACATAACCCTTTCCCCATTCCCGTTCTTTTCCTTGAGTGTCATTTAACCCCATTTTTTTCGGTTCTTCTGTTTATCGTTGATTTCTATAACTCGTTCACAACTGCTTTTGAAAGTGAAATAAATTCTGCCTTGAAGATCCGTGAAACTGGCGTTATTTCTGTTTCCTCTTCACTAAACAGAAATACTTGAAAAGTTTAAATTCAAACGTAAATAGAAGGAAATCTGTGAACACGCGGAAAGCAGTTTGAAAAACGTGATTCAGTGGGTCTTCTCATTCAGGATTTTAACTAAGTGACTTACGATGCTGATGACTTCGCCAGCTGAGACAGACATTCGTACGGAGGCCAGGGGAAGTCTTCCTTTTTACTCGTTTGTTGCCCTAATTCTCGCAGCGAAGTCAAGAAGAGGGGGTGGCCAGTTGATGATGCATTACTATAAGAAACGGCAGAGAATGTCTCTCTCTCTCTCTCTCTCTCTCTCTCTCTCTCTCTCTCTCCTCTGTGTGTGTGTGTGTGTGTGTGTGTGTGTATAGGATACCTTCTATCAGAACCTTTCTGTTCATTATCCTTTCGTAATCGCTTGCTTCTATCTTTCTCTCCACTTTCTCCTAACAGATATTTCATAGCGCAACTGCGAGCTTTCCTCCTGTTACACCTTCCAATTTTTATACTGTCAATTTCTCTTTCAGCAACGAGTGACCTCATCGGTTCCAGCGCTTGGCCTCTGGCCTAAATTTTACACTCCATTCCATTCCAGCACCCAAAGATATTGGCGCGATCCTTTAAAATCTAGTATGCCACTGTGGAATGAAGCATTTATTACCCTGATAACAAGTTGACTTTGTCAAAGCTGCGGGTTGGAGAGAGAGAGAGAGAGAGAGAGAGAGAGAAGGGACGGGGGAGCAGTCACAACTATGAGTGATCAGCACTGTCAAATATTTCAAAAAAGGAATCGGTAGTGCCTCGACAAGATAATACCAGATACTTCATCCTCAGACCTCTCTCTCTCTCTCTCTCTCTCTCTCTCTAACCCGAAGTCTTTGACAAAGTCAACTCGCTGTCAGGGTAATAAATGCTTCATTCCACAGTGGCATACTAGATTTTAAAGAATGTCGCCAATATCTTTGGGTGCTGGAATGGAATGGAGTGTAAAATGTAGGCCAGAGGCCAAGTGCTGGGACCGATGAGGTCACTTGGCGCTGAAAGAGAAATTGACAGGAAACAGGTTTGAAAGGTGTAACGGGGGGAAGGGCTCGCAGTTGCACTCTGAAATGTTTGTTAGGAGAGGGTGGAAAGAAAGGTAGAAGCAAGCGATTACGAAAGGAGGTACAGTAAAAGGAGTTACGTAATGCCCACAGTGCGCCTCTCTCTCTCTCTCTCTCTCTCTCTCTCTCTCTCTCTCTCTCTCTCTCTCTCTCTCTCTCTCTCTCTCCTTTGATTAAATAGGTCTCGCTCTCGCCAGCCCCCTCTAATTAACTATAAGCCATTGACTGGAAGCAGGTCTTGTAAAACCCTCGCTTGTGGAAGTCGAAAAGGAGGTCATGACCAAAGCAACTGCAACGCCAGTAATGCGCTGTGAACTGATTAATCCGTTGAATAATCTCCTTATAAATCCTAGCATTTCTGTCCGTTATTTCTAGTCTTCCTCTTTCAAGTACTGAAATATTTATATTTAGCTCTCTCTCTCTCTCTCTCTCTCTCTCTCTCTCTCTCTCTCTTTGTGACACATACATGGCACTCATCCGTGTTAAACTTAAACATTGTCTTTTGACATTTGTTAACATCACTACGCGTGAAAAAAATTGTGGTATTATGAAAAACATTTAACTCTGATACTTTGCCAGGGATTATTACATTCCTGGTCTTGACAAAATCATTTTTACTTTTCTTTTTGATAAAATGTCAAAATCCTTCAGTGAAGCTCATACTGAACTTCAGGACGTAAGGTTGTGATCCCAGACTTCCTCGGTGTAAATATTGCTCGTAAAGAGAGTTATCATTATAGTTTCATAATTTTCTAAAAGTGTCTTCTCTTAGACCAATAATTGTAAGATTAGCTGTATAGTCCATTTCAACTTAAATGTTTCAAGTATTAGTCGTATTTTTCTTTATATAAATAATCTCTGTCGAGATTATTTTCATTCTCGTTCACAATACAATCGTCTTAATGACAGAACTATTACTACCGTTTCTTCTGCTGTTACGTACAGTACTAACTGTACTGTTGATGTTACTGAGTGTTAGCTAAACCCAGCTTTATCGTTGGGCATTGTAATCTGACGACAGTTCGGGCATTGACAGAAACGGTAATAACGATGATGGTGATGATGATGATGATGATGATGATGATGTCAGCCGGAAAGAGACAATGCTATGTAATGCCCGCCATCCTTGACTCTTGTATCCCAGTTTCCTTGCGTGTCCTTTTATCTTCCTTTCTTCCCTCTGCTCTCTCTCTCTCTCTCTCTCTCTCTCTCTCTCTCTCTCTCTCTCTCTCTCCCCGGCCCCGGCCCCTTATCCTGGAGACCTCATAGTGGTGTGTCCTCAGGTATCAGTGACTTGGAGCCCTTCTCGTTACGGTCGCCCAGGTGTGCTCCGTCAGGCGGAAGAATCGTGACAAGTTTTCTAAGCAGATTACGCACGGCGCTTTGCAAAACAAATCAATGGGCGTGCGCGCCTTAAGGTCGGAAATGGTACGGGATTCTGTAGCGAAAATCGACCGTGCCGACAGCTCCACCGACGGGAGCTTTGCCCCCCCTTCCTTGTTCCCCTCCCCTCCCCTCCCCTCCCCCCTGTGGTGTTCACAGAAATCACCTCACCTGTATATGTATCTACATATATCCCGTGGTGTTTATGACTCGCATTGTTCTTATCTGGGGTTAAAGGTTGCCGGCCGCCTTCTATGGTGATTCAGTTTCCTGTTAGTTTACTGAAGCCTGTTTATCTTGCTTTCGTTTGTTCGGAAAAATGTTGTTGTGATGTATGGCGCCGTGAGTTTTTTTATTTATTTTTATTTAGCAAACACCCGTAAAATATATTAGAATTAGACTTTGCGTGTAATCGTACTCACGCACGCTCAAAACACATACTGAGACTCACACTTATGTATATACATATATACGTATATATATATATATATATATATATGTGTGTGTGTTTGTGAGTGTGAGTGTGTGTGTGTGTATAAATATATGTCATATCAACATACCAATTTGCAGCCCTCTAGCCTCAGTAGTTCTTAAGATCTGAGGGCGGGCAGAAAAAGTCCAGACAGACAGATAAAGTGTATGAACTATTTTTTTTAACAGATGGCCGCTTCCACCGACATCACTGACAGAAAGTAACTTCAACAGAAAAACATCGTAACGGTCACAGAGATTCTTAAAAAATACCGCTGAATGGATGGGAGTAAAGTGTGAAGTGAAACTTGTATGGCGTTAGCCGCTTCATTCACCTTCACAGACGGTTCATTAACAACACGTTCGAACCTCCTTCCACACACAGTGGACCATTCCTCATATTTGCACGCCTTCTAGCGTTACCTGTTTATTAAAGCGCTCCCATTTGCAGTACACTGTCATACCATCTATCCATCCTTCTTTAGGTCTTCCTCTTTCCTTCCACTACTCTTCTGAATTTATATATATAGTATATATATATATATATATATATATATATTATATATATATATATATATATATATATGTATGAATTTATTGTCACATACATTATATATATATATATATATATATATATATATATATATATATATATATATATATTGAATTTTATCACATTTTCTTTTTTTCATTCTCAAATATCGCTCATTGTCCAATCCGCCGTATCTTGGGAATAACCTACACCCAAGAGGAATGCGCTTCGTCACCGGCGGGATTCGAACCAGTGCCTGGTTTTTAGAAACAACGATGGACAATTATTATTTAGGTAGTCAAAGTCTATCATTATTTCTAAACTAGCCAGCTGTTCGAATGGTGTCGATGACGAAGCACTTATCACTTATAATTCCCTTTTGGTATAGCGTGTGTAATAGCAACAACATGTATGTATATATATATATATATATATATATATATATATATATATATATATATATATATATACATATATATATATATATATATATATATATATATATATATATATATATATATATACATATACACACACACATTGAATTCTAGTTTTCAGTCACAAGGGTTTCAGAACCATCAAGTTGCCACACATTTTTGGCATAAATAATGTTCTCTAAACCTCCACAACTTAGCAGTTTGATTTATATGCCGAGAAGGCTCATCAACTACACGTCGAATCACCTTACTCTGACACTTACTCTTAGGTCAGTTATCTTAAACTCTCGCAGTTTTTACCGATATTAAGCCCCTCTCTTCCCAATACTTCTTTTACTCCATCTATCCTGTACTTTTTAGGCCATTCTTTCCCTGCTTATCCCAACACTTCCGATGCGTCCTTTACCTAAGCCAACTTTATATACTACTTTACCCGAGCTATAAATTTCGAGCCACCCATTTTTGTTGCGGACCAAATAAAAGGTATATCTAGTCAGCTTCAACCTTTTTTTCCTTCTTTTATATTCAACTTCCACACGTCACTCCCACACAGAAGATTTGGCTTTTATAATTCCTCAGTACATTCAAGCCATAGCTTCCATAAGCGGTTCAAATCTCCTCACGGTCTTTTAGATACACCCTGTTACTCTACATGCTTCATCAAGTGTGTAACTCACCTCATTTTCTCATACTATCTTCATATATGATATTTGCTCCCAGATGCATATACGAATTAGCAGCCTTCATTCCTCCACCATCACTATCTACGTCCACTTCTCAATCTTCCTTATTTCTTTACTCTTGCTCACATTTACTCTCAGCTTTCTCTTCAGGCATACTTTGAAATTCTTTTACTAGTTTCTGTAGTGTCTCCCCAGTATCCTTCATTAGTACTGCATCATCTGCAAACACCAAATATTCCATACTCTGTGAACCAATACCATTCTGATCCCACAACTTTGGACCTCCATTAAATGTCCTCTCCCTGACTCCAGGCATCACTTCATCCAGAATTTTAAACAGCCAAGGAGACACTGCACACTGGCCTCGCACCCACGTTTACATCAAACCAGTTGCTCCTCAATTTACATATTCTAATTCATGCTTTGTTCTCAACAACCTATTCTGTTTACCATACATCCTCAACAGCTTCTACAGTGCCTCCCTGCCAGTTCCGTCATAAACTTTTTCTAGGTCCATGTGTGTTGCATATAACTTTTTCCTTGTATTTTCATATTTATTGCATATGTGCTTCGTATCAGACTTTTGTGCATACAACTTCTCCTGAGTGTAAACCAACAAAGTTCTTCCCTGTCAGATCCTCGTTGGGCGAGTGGGTTCCGTTCTCAGCTAGCACTGTGCCAGCCGCGAGTTCGGATCTCCGACCGGCCAATGAAGAATAAGAGGAATTTATTTCTGGTGATAGAAATTCATTTCTCGGTATAATGTGGTTCGGATTCCACAATAAAATGTAGGTCCCTTTGCTAGGTAACCAATTCGTTCTTAGCCACGTAAAATAAATCTAATCCTTCGGGCCAGCCCTAGGAGACCTGTTAATCAGCTCAGTGGTCTGGTTAAACTAAGGTATACTTAACTTTTAACTTTTCCCCTGTCAGTCACTGTCACCTGGCTTACTCTGTCACTCAAAATTATTCCTTACACTTACCGGGCATAATGGGTAGTGTTATGCCGCTATCACCAACCTTTCCCCTGTATTCACTCCGATGTATAAACAACTGTTAAACTATCCAAAGTTCTTATTTGAATTCACACCTCCATCTGCAATACTTGTCTTTTTATTTTTATTTGTTGCTAACTTTCTCCCTGGCACTTTCTCCCTGGTGCCTTTCACCCTTTTCATGCATGCTGGTACATGGTCTCCTGTCATGCAGTTGCACCTCAAATAATCTTCACTTTTTCGCCAATAAGCCTCGTATTTCCATCCCATTACCGCGTGTTCGTAAAAATTCTGCCTGTCCTCCCATACCCACAAAACTCTATGCTGAGTCAATGATCTTTTGTCGAATTTTTACACATTCCCATATTACCCTTCCCCACTATTTTTAACCCTGACCCTTTCTACATCCATTTCCTTCTGATGTGCTGCTGACAATCCCTCCTGATCAAAAATAACGTTTATTTAATTAAATTTACAGCCTTATTGTCGCTCCTTGTTCACCAACGTGAAATTTTCTAAACTTCTTCTAAACAATTAATGATAAACTATACCTCCAGCCTTTTACCTGACCATCAGTCTTTGGTGGGGTGAATACACAAGATGATACCTTTCTAATCCTCTGCGGCTAATGTGAGTTAAGGTTGCCAGTCGCATTCTGCTTTCCACCCTGGGTGCGACCACTTGCAGTCGACTAACTGTGAGGTAATGAGGTACCTGAATTACTGCTGAGGTCAGCTGACATCCACGGGTTTTAAAGGAACCTGCTCATGCAGTTTTAACTAAGCCTGGGAGTCAAATCATTTTGACGCTACAAGTAAGGCAAGCATCTTAAGAAAAGACTGCAAGCTCTCTCTCTCTCTCTCTCTCTCTCTCTCTCTCTCTCTCTCTCTTCTTTCACACACACATCTATATATATATATATATATATATATATATATATATATATATATATATATATATATATATATATATATATATATATATATATATATATATATATATATATATATATATATATATATATATATATATAAATATATATATATATATATTTGTGTGTGTGTTTGTGTGTGAGAGAGAGAGAGAGAGAGAGAGAGAGAGAGAGAGAGAGAGAGAGAGAGAGAGGAGCAGGAAAGACAGTATACACGTCATAAATACTTGAATAGGCCAATTGGTTACAGGCATGTGTGTAATTGTGTAAATATATATAAGGCCGACAACCATGCCCCAGAATTATTCTGAAACTTTTTCCATGAAATTGGGGAAAAAATGTGAGATTGTAACTGTTTGGCAGACCAAGGTATGATTAGAAAACTGGAAATTTCAGTAAACTGTATAGCACGTTTCCCCTGTGTAATACAAAAGTATTTTTAATGTAAGGACCTAATAGCAGCGCTTTTTATAAGACAGATATACGCAGCTTTCCATATTGGACATTAACAAACGCTAAACATCATGTATGGGGTAAAGTTCTTACTGAAATCTACCCTCAACTAGTTGGTTTTTCATTCTTTTTTCCAGTTTAAGTCCAAATAGTATATATCCCGTAATTTAGGCAGATCTTTCCTTTCACATCCTCTGTACTACTTTAACACAGTCAAGTTGAAGAAGTTCACCAAGTTTTGGGACAACTCGGTTCGCTCATAATGTGAACCATCGCAGTATAATATATATATACTCGTAATGTGAACCATCGCATATATATATATATATATATATATATATATATATATATATATATATATATATATATATATGTATGTATATATATATATATATATATATATATATATATATATATATGTATATATATATTATAGTATATCATTGACAGTGAGGGTGTGCAAGGAAAGTTATTCAGTTTAAATATTTGATTCACGTTTCGTTAACAGGTCTTATTTTTGTTTTTTTTTTCTCTAACTTACAAAGCATAGACTTCCCACTGTATTATTTTTTTTTTTTTTTTTTTTGCGTTTGCTGTCTTAAAGTCGATTTATGCCCGATTTCCAGGATTACTTTATCTCATCTTAAAAGGCTGAATGGTCTTTGTCACGAGGCATCATCGAATAATGAATGGAAGGAGGGAAACCATAATTAGGAAGTATTGAAGGTCCCCGCCTTCCATTTATCGCTGTGTATGTATGTGCGCATGTTAGCGTGTATGTGTGTGTGTGTGCGTCTGTGTGTGTGTCTGCTTGTTTACACGTACGGGACGTGTTATTGGCCGACTAGGGAGGGGGATACTTGCTTATTACATGATAAAGTAAAGCCAATTAGCGAAAGGCCACGGGGAAGGTGACTCGTAAGATTAAGGAATGGGGTCAATGAATAAACGACGACCCGAAATGTCATTTCCTGTGTGTATGAGAGAGAGAGAGAGAGAGAGAGAGAGAGAGAGAGAGAGACCCGCAAATGAGCTTCTTCAATGGGATTATCTCCGGTCAATTACAAGCGATTGCTGTAGAAGGATCGGATTATTTGCTTGACCAAACGTTAAGGGATTTGTTTGGCATGAGACTGGCAACACTTATCCCTACACCCTCTCTCGTATGATGTGCCTTGGTGTGGTGTGAAGTGGCTGAAGCTTATCTTTGAGGTTACTGAAGGACTCCTGCGGAAATGGTATGCAAGGCGAGCATTGCGTTCTCGCAATAATACAGCGAAAATGCTCTACGGAATGTCACCGTCCAGCAACTGCAAAAAGGGAGACTGCACAACGGAACGTTGGGGTACGTCTACACTACAGTAAAACGTGTCATAAACGCCTTGGGAACTTATCGCAAACAAATCATAAGCAGGTAGAATACAAGTTTATGACTTGATTGGCAGTGGTCAGCAGCGCCAAATGTTTGTTCTCAACGACTTGTTGATTTATTTTAAACCCATTTGTTATATGTAAGAGATAAATTGCTGGCGTTTGTATATGATGTGTTGTACTGCAGAGTGGACACTACAGAAGCTACAGAAGGATCTTGCTGTAGTACAGAAGCAAGAACACAAGCAAAACTGCATGACTGAAGAACTTACCCGTTAGTGAACAGCCTTAGATTGGGGGAGTTAATTAATAATCTCTCATAATTCCGATGTGCATTTTTGTTTTTGTTCTTGCCGTAGCTCAACTCTGAGTAATGCATCAAGCTGCTTCTGCAGTTGCAATAGTGCAACACTCCGCAATGCAGTTCTCCTTTTTTGCAGTTGCTAGACTGTAACACCCCTTATTGCATTTTCGCTGTATTACTGCATATTCTTTTTGCCACGGCTATAAAATGTCCGTAATATAACCTGGAAACCCTCAATTCGCTCATCCTAAACGTGAAATGTTTTGCTCTTGGATCGTCTTGTCCGAACTCCTCCAAACAAAGTCAAGCGAAAACTTATCCTGAGAAGGATTTTTGATAAGATTTAAAAAAAAATTACAAAAAAGTCGCCCTAACAATAGCTTGTTATGTTGTTGACATTACATCCATATTGGCCAGTCATCTTTCATTTGCTTGATTTTTGTATTGATTTTTATGTTCTTTTGTTTGTGTGTTCACTTTTTCCCTTCTGGAAATGACGTTCTAGAATACGGCTTGGAAGCTTAAAAGGGCGTGAGGAGACATTGGATCATTCTCACTTCTACCTACGAAAAAGTAGTTGGACAATGAATCTGTCTTTTAAGATAAAAAAAAAGTAAAAGGGAAGGAAATGATACAACATTCGAGAAAAAACAAAAAAAATGAATTGGTGACCCGTGAATTTCAATTAAGAAAAAAAGAAGAACGACTGGGAAATTAGAAACATTCTTCAGTAAGGCGCTGGCGGACAGAATCTGTCTAAACAAAAAATCAAAATGAGTTGCAGGACTATCAACCAGACAAAAAAAAAAAAAAAAAAAAAAAGAGTGAGCGACAGTTAGACTGTCTAAAAGATTTAAAAAATGGGGCAGACTACTGTGAATGTATAAAAATGATATCAAGTGCGCTGTGAAATTGTCCAAGAAAAATTATTTTCAAAAAATGCTTTATAAAACTTTATAAAGTCACGTGAACTGTGAAACAGTGAGTGTTATGATGTTGTATGAAAAGAAAATTAGTCACTGGAAAATTAAAGCTGAGAATAACTTCTGTGAGAAAGTAATGCTAGAAATGATTCGAACAGTGCGTTGATGTACTTTTTAATATACAGCAAAAAAAGAAAATAAAATAAAAATAAAAATACACGGAAGTGCAACAGTATTTATCGCTGTATTACTATGCAGCAGTGTCATTTTGGGTCTTGCTTTTAGTTCAAGGGTCACAGTCTTAGAACATGTATACACACACACACACACACACACACACACATATATATATATATATATATATATATATATATATATATATATATATATATATATATATATATATATATATATATATATATATATATATATATATATATATATATTATTGCCTTCCTATATTCTCAGCATTCACTTCCAGAGGCATACACAGATTCAAATTAACTCTTAGTAGTTACGTCATTCAGACTTCTCTCCATCATACTTTACGTCCAGCAACCCATCTGATTGCTTGCTTCAGTGACAGAGGACTGCGTTCCATTCGGTCAACATGTCTCACTTCGCTCCTGTATTCTGTGATCCACTTGCTCTGTAACCGTTCTCCCTGCATTGACTTTTATCCACTAACATCTGTTTTTTTCTGCCTCCTTGTCATTTCCTAGATAAGCTCTATTTCCCCACTCACTCCCACTTCTTTCTCTCACTTTCTGTTTGAGTGCTGCCCTCCAATTTCATTTCAGGGAATCAATTTTTCAGCGCTATGGCTCTGATTTGATATACCACCATCCACCTCTGTTATTCCTCCTTCCGAACTCGCCAGTGCTTGCTGGTGTTACTTTCATACTCTTTTCTAACTCAGTCCACTTTAGCATCTTGAACGTAATATATCAATTTTGATATATGTATGTGATAAAACTTTCATATATCTCTTTTCTTGCAAAATTTGGGACTCAGTACATGATATATAAAAATATTTTCTAAATATCACTGAAGATCTTTGTCATCTTTAAAGAAGAGCATTCAAGAATCACGATATATTTATCTTTTATCTATATGCCTTCTTTCCTGGGTTTCCTGGGGATCCTTGCCTACGGCATTCCACCCCTTGAGACCACTAGGCCAACTACCATTTCACCCATTTTATCCTCGTGTGTTTTTCACACTTCTTGCTTATCTGAGTCGACTTCACTCGCCCCACGAGTGAGAGGATCCGCGTTGGATCCCCTTTGGTTCCGTTGTGCGTTTTTGGACCTAAAGCAGTGAATGGTAGTTAGCAGTCTGTAGTGGGCCTCTGCAAGGGTGGAAGGTGCCCGTGTGGCTAGCAGTGCCATCCTAAATTACCGGAAGTGATGATGAGAAGATAAATATCTGATTCATGAATGCTGCTGCTGTGAAGTGAGAGGAATCGCTGTATTTAATTTCGAATCTTGGGAAATCTATACACAGTCAGGATATTTAGAAAATATTTCTATATCATGTACAGGAAATTAAATCTAGATTTACAACTGTTTATAGTTATGATAACGATATTTAGAAGCTGCTTTCGATACCATTTTTATTTGTTTTATCATATACATGTATCAGAATTGAAATATTGCGTACTATAGAGGAACAGGAACATATATAGATAAATATTTCAGGAAAAAAAAAAAAAATGAATAAAAAGCATGCTTTTGAAACGAAGATGGCGATTGGATACCCCTTTAAAAAATTAAGAAGAAGAAAAAAAAAGCAGCTGAAAATAGGATGGAGAAGGAAGTTGTAAAAATGGGGCGCAGCTGCCTTTCCAGCAGCTGCCTTTCCAGAGCGTATCCGTCTCCTGGCGCCCTAACCCCCTTCGGGCACAATTGAGGAAGCCCTCGCTAGCTGTTTATAGCAAGAACGAGCAACGCCAATCTGGGACCCCTGGCACTCCTACGGCTTTACCGTGCTTCCCACTTTCTGATTGGTTGATAAGTGTGGGTAAAAAAAAAAAAAAGAATAAAACTGTGGGAGGCAGAATGAAGGGCTGTTGGGAGGGAAGGGGAGGTGTCACGGGATTCCCTGAACAAGAAGAGAATGGAAGGGAAGAAAAAACAAGAATAATGATCACCGTTTCTTGGAATATTATGGAGAGGGTGGTGGTTGGGGAGAGGGGAAGCCTAAGGGACTAAGACAGGAAGAGAGAGAGAGAGAGAGAGAGAGAGAAACACAGAAAGAGAGAGAGTCCTACATAATATCGAAAACTCGTTTTGTCGGATGGTATGTTATGTGCCCAGTACTGATATTAATGTTTTCCGCTTTTATACTTTATGTTAAAGAAGTCCTTGAACGTAGAAGATGTACCTTCATTTTAAGCTGGTAGGGGGAGATTTCCTCTTTACTTAAAATTTCCAGAGAAAGGTGATAGTTATTTGACCTTCTGACCATGACGACTGTGATGGTAAGGATTCTCTGATCTGTAATGTTTTTTGCATGATCAAGTTTTCCAGTGACTGCGGTAATAAATGAGTATTTTTTTTGTGTACGGGGGACGGGTGACGAACCGGTCAGTGGCACCGATATGGACCTTTACCTTTCTGAAGCAATTTATGGATTTCAGTGTTTGTGCTTTGAAGGCATTACTTTGTTTTTAAGGGCCTGAACTTTCTCTAAAGATTCATTTGGCCACGGTCAATTTGGGTCAAGGCTTTGTACCTAAAACACAGCGCCTTGCAAATTTTTAGTGAAAACGAAAGTCAATCGGGCCATTAATCATTCAGTCAACTCTTTATATCACGATAGAGAAGAAGAAAGTGCTTTACCAGACTCCCGCATTAGTCATATTCAATTCTTTAAAGGTAAAACTGACCACATGTCTGTTTTAACACAGGCTAGTGCAGAATACTACGCCTGTTGAGGAATAACAATTTATCTGCATTGTATTTCTGTTAAACGCTGCAGTTGTGATAAAGACGCTACTTCCTTTTCCTTTTGCGTAAAGTTATTAGCACAGACAAGGAGGTTGCTTTTGGTTATGTGGGGACTATACGAAAACCTTACCAAGGCCCCGTGACTAGCCACAAGTGCCCAGATTTGGTAAGAGACCCGGGGGAAATGCTCAGCAATATGGGAGGTTTGTTGTCACCGTAAACTTTTCTTTTTCTACAGTTTTCATAATTTTTTTTTTTTCATGACGTTACAGAAGTTCATTTGTATATCTTGAAACATACAAAAAATTTTCTCTATTTATATATTTGAAACACCAAAAGTAATAAAATAGGAGACATATTTTAGTCACTTTCTAAATTATCATTGTGACATTTGACATTAAAATGAAGAAATCACTAGGAGGAATCAGTAGGATTATATAGTATATAGTATATATATATATATATATATATATATATATATATATATATATATATATATATATATATATATATATATATATATATATATATATATATATATACACACACATGCATATCCATATATATATATATATATATATATGTGTGTGTGTGTGTGTACGAAGGAGAGAGAGAGAGACAGACAGACAGACAGACAGAGACAGAGAATATAACAATTGGGTAATAAGGTTCATGACAATGATGTACATAGCCTTTTGAATAAGTCCGCGGGTTGGGTTGAATCTTGTAAAATGAAGACATTTTTTTAAAGAGGTTGAGAGTAGGAGATAATGAGAAAGACAGACAGCGATAGGCGAAAACGATGATGAGATGGACTTAAATGAGAAAACGGATGCCCTTGTAAATAAATCCACGGAGTTGGGATTATATCCCAAACAATGAAGAAATTTCCAAGGAGAGAAACCGAAGTGAAAGAGAGAAGGGTCGAGTTGGATAATTAGAGCGATAAATAAACACGCTAATTAGACGGATACAGATAATTAGAAAACCATTGTGCCCTCTGAATAAATCTACGGAGTTGCGCTTTATTATTCCCTGAGAATGTAAACGAGGGAAAAAAACAATAAGACCCAGAGATTGTACATTGACCGAAGTGATACAAAGTATTTTTAACAAGCGGCCAATGAAACCACGAAGATTAGGAGGGTTGTTGAGTCCTAGGCTGTGCGATTTCT
>NC_089743.1:88522470-88544970 GCF_040412425.1 Macrobrachium rosenbergii | reverse complement strand
GTCAGAGTATTTTTGATCTGGTTTGGACCTGTGAAGAGAATGGAGGAAACCTGGAAAGTGATGAATACTGAGGTAAATAGGGTATTGTGCAGAGTGTTGTGTGTGTGTGTGTGTGCAGGATAGAAGTGAATGGTACACTGAGTGTAGGGAAAAGTTCACTGCGATTTTGATGTGCCTTCTATGAAGTTGCTTGAAATGGCTGATGTATAAATTTGCTGCTCGGGGGATCATCAGTGAATGTGTAGTCAAAGTATGATTTTGGTAGCTTTCGAAATCCAGCCGTTTTTAGGAGAGATGGTTTACTGTAAATTCATGCATGAATATATATATAAATATATATATATATATATATATATATATATATATATATGTATGTATGTATGTATGTATGTATGTATGTATGTATGTATGTATGTATGTATATATATATATATATATATATATATATATATATATATATATATATGCGCGTGTGTGTGTGTATGTGTTAGTGGTAAGTAACGTGAATGTATTACAAAATTCTCTCTCAGCACATCACATCCAACATTATTGTTATAAAAATAATTCCGAAAAACAAGGACAGTACATATCCTGGAAACAATACAAGTAAATAGAAATGCCACTGATTGGCCGGACCATTAAAACGATGAAATAACATTTCTGGATTTGTGAGCCTGACAGAATAGAAGTGTAGCCAAGGGCTTGATTTAGCAAATGAAAACTAAATTCATAATTTAGATTTGCTTACGAAAACCTTAAGTCACGGGATTAAAAGGGAATATATATAATAATTCAGGACGTAGGCTTCAGTTTTATAGGGCATGACTGGTCATTTCCGTTCCTGTTAATTATGTATGTTTAGAATGTAAAATATTTTAAGGTGTGAATGGTGACCGTAGGCTTCATATAAGTACAGTTTTGTCGTAAAATGTCAGAATGTGTATGTTTTTAGTTATTGTTGTTTCTTATCTGTTTCCATGACAAACTTTAATTTCAGCAACGAAACAACAGCTGAGAAAATTTAATAATTATTAGGAAATTCCAAACTGCTATTTACAGTTCGGTATATATATATTTCTAACGATTTCCGTATTCTCTGCATTTCAGATGTTCTATTAGCGGATGAGGGGATTGTTGAAGAAGCCACGGATGAAGTTGTCTCAGCTCCCAAGGCCGAAAAGTTGCAAGAGAAGGTACGAAAAGAGTCTCTTACTGTTATGCTTTTGACGCACGTGAATTAACTTCCTTTATCAAATAGTTTGCATCTGTGGAATGTGTTACAAACTTTTCGTTATTCGAGTGTATTTGCTGACGAGCATTTCTGGGTAATCACTGTCTTCGCGGTTGGTTGCTCAGTAGGTCCACACTAGGCATGTTATTCATATAACACCTTACCGTTACCTACTCGCCGCCATTATGCAAGGGCCCGTGCTGGCATAGGGCCAGGTTAACATGTATCCTGGAACCAAACAACCCCAAATTGCCATTAAAAATAGCGTTTCTCAATATGACACTTCTTTTATTGTGATAGTAAAAGTATCAATCTTCAGGTAAAGCAGTTTTTCTGGGCATCTGAATATAAAATTTAGTTTTTTATCCTATTTTATGTGTTTTTAGTTCTTCAGACCATGAAACTCTGTTCTTCAGTAAATAGAGCGGTTTGTAGGAAATTCGAAAATTCAAGGTTTTCAGATACTCCTGCTTTGAACTGAAACTATTCTCCCTTAAAGGATCTTTCCATTTATAAAGATCAATTATCACGAGACATTTGATTTTTAGGTAAAGATGCGGTTGTAGTATTATGATGGTTAGCATTATTACGTAGTGATCTTAAAATTCACTCGTTTCCCACCAATTTCAGATTGAGACTATTCAGGATTTTCGTAGTAAAGATTCCCAGAATTGTCTGCCTCCAGACCTACGCTTGAAATCTTACAAACGTTGTATAGAGAAACTCCAACTGGCATAATGGTTTTGCTTTTAGGAGAGGTATATTCAGTATTTCCATCTTTTCAATTTCCCTTCATAAAAGGACGAAAGGGAAGCAGGATCGTTGGCAAAATGAATTTACCGAAGTCGTACTATGTAGACTTTGGGTCCATGAAAACTGTCTTTATTAAGAATTGATAGTGTATTTGAGATTAATAGTTCTTTGACACTGCCGAATTTATGTAGCCGTTGATGTGTATAAGTTTTTTAAGCGGACATGATATTGAGCTATAGACCAGACTCAGGAAAAAATAACGGGTATATGTCCTGTTTTCAGCCGGCTTACATAATACTTTCTAGTACAGATTAGAGCTTTTAAACGCTGTTACAAATAAGACACTTGGATTTAAAATGCCTTTTCATTTTTGTATCTAAATATGCATGCTTATATATATATATATATATATATATATATATATATATATATATACACACACATATCAATATCCATATATATGTATTAATGAACATGAATATATATATACTATATATATACATATATGTGTGTGTATTTATGTATGTATAAGATAGATAGATACATGTAGATGTAGATGTACAATAGATATAAATGTATATACATCTATATATACACATTATAATCTTCATTAGGAACTGAAGAAATAGTATATAATAATACCTTAAAATTTTTGTGTAGTAGAAACTATAGTTTAGTTTCAGCCAGACTGTTTATTTGCCATCGGCCCTTGACAGAAACAGTTTATCGGAAGGTTTCTAAATACAAAAAGAAAGATTGAAGTAGTTGAAAGAGTTAAAAAACGACACTTAAAATTGCATAGGTAAAAAAATATGATGGCAGTAGAATTCTTATAACTAATGCAAACTTTCGTTTATACTTTTGAAACTTCTTCCTGATAAACAGCTCTCGTCAAGCTCCCGTGAAATACAGTATGAGACAGATATTAGCTATTTCTCATTACACTTCCTTCCATATTCTGTCGATTAATAGCGTGCATAATATATATATATATATATATATATATATATATATATATATATATATATATATATATATATATATATATATATATATATATATATATATATATATATATATATATATATATATATATATCTGTATGTATGTATGTTACACGCACTCAAAGGGCGTGTTATATTTTATCTTACCTACCTTGAAGAGAATGCAAAGAAATCTTGGTAGCACTGGCCGGCATTCTCTCTCTCTCTCTCTCTCTCTCTCTCTCTCTCTCTCTCTCTCTCTCTCTCTCTCTCTCTCTCTCTCAGACGCACTTATGAATTCTATGAAAACATTTCTGAACTGATGAGTATAAATCAAACCCCAGAGTATAAAAGATATACATTTATTCTGCGAGCCTAACAATAAACCAAGTAAATGAAAAACCATGCATGGTAAATCTCTAATCCCAATTACCCTATATCCAAGGAATATAATTGTTGCAAGACATCGTAAAAAGTAGGAAATAACTCCCCCTTTCTACAAAAAACACCCGACGTCCATTAATACGGTAGTCTGTGGTCTTTTTTTTTTTTTTTTTTTTAGTCACTTCGACCCCAGTTTCATTCCCTCAAGGGGCTATATGCCAAATTAGGGTTTCACCTCACTTGAGGCATGACTCCATTGAAACATTTCTGTACAGAAGAGAAGGCACCATATCCATGAGAAATTATCGTTCCCCCAGTTTACAAACACAGAACCACATGAGATAAATGTTAAATCATAATAAAAAACATAATTGTCTGCAAAGGAGAGTTCCTAAAAGTTAGTAATTTTCCAAAGTCTCTACTCACTCTTGGCAAATGGAATTGTGGGAATTCCAACTCCCAGGGTGTCCAACATGACCTCTTAGTTTGGTTTGTCACCAAGGAGTAAGTAATGTATCACAAGCCTCTTCTCACTTTCGTAACGCACAAACGGATTCACATACCCATTAACACACCTCAATATCTGATTATAACCAGACCAAAAAGTTCCATGCTATGATGGAAATTTCCATCACAGACACATGATGCTGTATCTGAGCGCCCTCCGAACAATGTCCAGGACGCCAATAGATCAATTGCCAACTTCCTCTGCTGATTGAATGTTGGGCGCTGAATTAAAAACACATACCTCCACTTGCGAGGTTTGTTAAACATTGGAAGAGACCGTGTGTCGCGAGCGTGTGCACCAATACATGCACATTATATATGTGTATGTATATATGTATATATATATATATACATATATACATATATACATATATATATGCTTTTTCTATAAAATAAAAGTGAATGTATGTTTGTCTGCTATAGGAATCCGAACTGCTTGACAGACCCATAAAAAATTTTGCACGCAGCCCTTCTGTCACCCCCAGAAAGGTTATAACTCAAAATCAAACCCCTACCCCATGACAGACATACAAACACAGACAAAACAAATGATATTTTCGTTTTTACCGGTGCTGTTCACCTTTTCTTCAGTAACTTTATGGGAGTCATCAGTAGCTTTGGCAGAAAACCACCACCTTTTCTGTCAGTGACGTCATTAAATTCCTCCCACTGCAAACCCTATAATCAGTTTAGTACATCCAAAAAATTAAATAGGTGTGTTTGAATTAATTATTATTACTTTCATTCAGTCATAAATATAACTTCTACCACCACACCACTCAGCCCCCACAATCTCGCCACAGAAAAAAAGTAGTAACAGACCTACCCCCTCATTAAAAAATTACTTGCGCAGAAATTGCCACATCTTTATCAGTGTTCATCTTAAGCCAACAAAACGGATCGTACTAGACTAGTGAATAAGATTTGATTCCCAAATCTTATTCAGCCACTTAGTCTTTCACTAAGTTGCAACTCCAGAGAACCTTTATTGGATATAAATATTCCTAAATGTTTGAAATATTCAAGCTCATAATCCTCTCTCCATCTGATGTTAGTTCATTTCTTTGTGCATATTCTCTCCTTATTACTGCCTTTCTTAGCTTTATTTGATTCCTAGCTCTAATGAATTGTTGTCTTAAACAAGAATTGCAAATTATGTGGTATTCTCCCGATTAAAACAGCATCATTTGCATATTTTAAATCTGTTAAGTTTAAATCTAAACCTACTCTACTCTACTCTTCCGGCCATCAGGCTTTGTTTCCGTATTCCAAATTTTGCAAAACGGTCTAGTCAGAATGAGAGGTGCTGTTTCATTTTCAGTTCAAATTATCTGTGCAGTAAACCCATAATAGGCTACCCTGGTGTTTTAGGCCTCCCAATTTCTTTTATGTTGGTTTCACTCTAAAACCTAGGAATTTATTCACAGACACATTCAAATCTTCTTCATGTTGTGGTATATCAGTATAAGTGTCCCCGTGTACCTTTTATTCATGACCTCACAAAAATGTTCCGCCCATTTATATATATATATATATATATATATATATATATATATAGAGAGAGAGAGAGAGAGAGAGAGAGAGAGAGAGAGAGAGAGAGAGAGAGAGAGTCTCATTAAACTTTCGGTAAATTGTCAGCAAAGATCATTTTAATTCTCTCTCTCTCTCTCTCTCTCTCTCTCTCTCTCTCTCTCTCTCTCTCTCTCTCTCTCTAGAGCTTGATGATGTCTGCTATGAAAACAGCAGTTAGAAAAATGATGACGGTGTTACGTTATCATCCCATCATCTCCGTCCTAGTCATTACTGCCATCATCATCATCAACATATGGGTTTTCATCATCTTCATTATCCGGTTTAATGGCGTAAGGTCCTCCCTGTGAATGCCCTGGAGCATATTCAGGTCTTTTGTCATAAGGGATCGTCGGCGCAGGAAATACCATGTTCCTATTGAGACTAGAGTGGGTCTTTTTTTTTTGTGCTTATGTGTTTCCTTTGTGGAGTGAAAGCAAGAGCGCTCGCACTTTCGTATGGATGGAATGCCCTGGCTTTTCCTCTCTCTCTCTCTCTCTCTCTCTCTCTCTCTGTGAAAAATCGAGTATGCCTCTTTTGACCTCAGCACGTGTATTGGGTACCTAGTTATTAATCGACTTTTGAATGCTCCTTGAGAGAGAGAGAGAGAGAGAGAGAGAGAGAGAGAGAGAGAGAGAGAAATAACAGACCTGGCTGATTAAAGCAAAACTTAATCCTGGGACGACTTAATACTGTCTTTTTGTTATTGTACTATAATACTGCTTGTTTAGGACTACTGGGAAATTTAACTTTTCTAACTGTTAAACTTATTTAACCTTTATTTTTATATTTTGGTCGTACAAACTCTAGATGAGCATACATATTTAAATTTTGTCATTTATTTTCCTAGTGATGATGTGTGTCATCAGGTGGTATAAGTAATTACAGTATGTTTTACAAGTGCCGACAAATTGTAATAATATAGAAGTTTCACATTTTTCACGATAGTTTAATATAAATTTAGCTTCAAATTTTTATATTTACTGATTAATTTTTAAATCATATCTCTGCGGAGACAACCTTCAAAATATCATTTTCTTGTCATGAATATTCACGTAAACTGAATATTCATCAAATATATTCGTATTCCCTGGTTCACGAGACTCTTGTTACCAGCAAGAGGTGGTGAAAACGAAAACTTAAATTTACGGTGCAACCTGTAAGTAGTCAAGATTTCCTTGGTCTTACCTCGTGACTGAGAACTAGGCAGACCTTTGAATCCTCCTCATGTTTGTGCGTTTTTACGTCTACGTACATATCTGTGTTACCCCGAAAGAAGGAGATGAGAATTTCTGATGCAGTTGCGCTGTTAAAAACAGACGAGAAGCATCCAGCGTAAGAAAATAACAAAGGTGTGTCTGAATCTGAGCAGTGACCGTTGACTCTTGACGATCTTCACAGGAGAGCTCCGCCAGCGACAACATCAGCAGGATTTTTACAGAACAGCTTGCAAAAAATTTGCCTTTGAGCAACAAAAACTTCCAAGAACACAAACATCGAGAGAGAGAGAGAGAGAAAAAATAAGATGGAGAGTTCAAGAGATAGTCAGCTCTTCTTGCTGCCTCTCCGAGACCCATTCCATCCTTTGTGCATTTGCGGTCGCCCAGATTCCCCTTAAACTATCTAGTTTTCCCTTCTCCCTCCCTTCTTAACTCCTTGTCACTCTCTTAGCCCTATTTCCTCTGCTGTCAAGGATAATGCAACATGGGAGGAGAGAGAGAGAGAGAGAGAGAGAGAGAGAGAGAGAGAGAGAGAGAGAGACTGAGTGACTGTCGAGTTGTTTGGCAGAAGGTCAATAATGGTACGATAGTTGAATCACTCGAGGGTGGTTGAGGATGGCGGTTTCGATGAATAGACTCGTTAACAAACGTCTAATACACTGCTCTCACACGGGGAAGAAGAAGAAGAAAGAAGAAGAAGAAGAAGAAGAAGAAGAAGAAGAAGGAGGAGGAGGTGCAGGAGGACGGTCAGGAAAAAGGCGACGACGGCGACAACGTCGCGAGGTGAACATCCACCCGTCTATATATATATATATATATATATATATATATATATATATATATATATATATATATATATATATATATATATATATATATATATATATATATATATATATCTCTATATATATATATATGTGTGTGTGTGTGTGTGTGTGTGTGTGTGTGTGTGTGTGTGTGTGTGTGTGTGTGTGTTTGTAAGCCTTCTGAGTCCCGTTCTCTGGCCAAGAGCACTTGAGCTGTAGCCTTCGGCGATGATAAACCGTTTTCTTCAAAATTGTTATGAACGTCTTAGCTATATTGAAGGTTCATTTTACCAGCCACCAGTAAAAATAACACCAGAGAATTGGTCAGTATATTGCAGCAGTCGTATAGTAAATGTCTGGCATAATCTTGAGGGAAAAAAATGTCGTGGTAAAACACCATATTAACGCCACATTTTCCTTCTGATTTTTAGTGACCAGAACGTCTCAGCACACGGCGCTCTTTGATACCAAAACTCTCCAGGACGTGTTGTGGTCATGTATTGTATACCTTCACAGTAAATTTATATTTTGTTGTTCATATTTTAGGGAAAGCTGAAAATTATTAACTCTTGGTCAGGTGACTCGCTCATCCGCGAATGAATGAAAGCAAATGGTGAATCTTTAATAAAATAGAATAATGCTTTCTCTCTCTCTCTCTCTCTCTCTCTCTCTCTCTCTCTCTCTCTCTCTCTCTCTCTCTCTCTCTCTCTCTCTCTCTCTCTCTCTCTCTCTTATTGAAGATAACTGTGAACGAGAGAAAACCTTTTTATATAACGAGTTGATACTCGCCAGAACATTGGTCGTTGTGCTTGTAGATTAAGCCATTTTCTATTGGTATTTTGTAACACTGCGGAAATGAGTGATGACTTCAGTTTTCAAACAGACTGGCAATATGAGGAAATTAATATTATACGTAAGTTACTCCTTGGCGAGACGTTGATTTCACTTCATTATACGCCAGCACTATGTCATTATCAGGGGTGATTGTTTTTCCTTCGACTTCGGTGATGATTATATACACATTTAGCCTTTCCGTACTCTCATGAAAAAAGTCTAATTCATCGTAAAGGCATTATGTTGTAATATGATGTCAAACCCGAAATCGACATGCAGCCGTCTAATTATAATTACGGTATGTGGCATTCTTTATAGAACAATAATTTTTTTTTTTTCAAACAAAATAATAAATTGGTGTTGAAAAGAGTTAGCTTTCTGCAACATGGTAAGAGTTCGGAGCAACTGTTTTTTCTACTCTATTTTGTTGTTGACGAACATTGGAGATTATCATTTTAATCCATTTGCTTCCATCAAAAAACACGAAGAAAACTAATATATATGTATATATATACATGTGTATATCACCTATTCAGATTTGTATATTCCTGCTCATTTCAACACCTATAGAAATTAAAGGTATTAAGCATAGATCAGTACTTTCTAACCTAACCCAGAACAAGGTAATGCTTTTGGCCGTAAATGATCGAAATGATATTTGCTTGCTTTGAGTCATTAATTACTGTACATATTTGCGAAATTCAGGATGTTAAAATATTCACGAGTTTTCTTTCACAACTTTTCTGCTCTTTTATATAAGCGTGTCTTTCAGACTTTCTGTCATCGCTCAGGAAAAATCAGTATGTTGAGTAAAGTTGCGCATAAAGACGAGGTAAATTGGATAGAAAGAGTTGAATGATAAATTTTAACTAAAACTTAGAGTATTTCAGCCACTCGGCTCACTAGCCGACAGTTCCCTGAGCAAGCTCTTGCGCCCTTACCAATGAATTAAGTACCTAGTAGTTAACTGACTGTAGTTAGTCCCATCCAGGATGAAGGAAAGAAAAACTTTGAGAACCGGAAGGGTAAGAGATTCTGGAGCTACCTCCTTAAAGGTACTAGGCATACAGACATAATGCTCGTGTTCAGAGTTGGTTTATTGTGTATCGTGAATCAAACCATTGCAGGTTGCGGATTGAAAATTCAATTCCGCACGGAAGCGTAAGTTGCTGGCAGAGACAAGAGTGATTTCACTGTGCAGGAACAAAGTTATTCCGTGTCTATTGGCTTTGAAATAAGAACGCGTTGATATTTTTAGCCGTTCATTCCATGGAATAAGATATCTGTTGTTATTTTCAGAGCAGTGGTTTCGTAAGTTTAGGTTAGGTATTTTTGATCTTTAAGTATGTAACTTTAAGGGGCGGCCTTTCCATTGCATTAAAAATTCTGGGAGAATGAATGAGCAGATAGGAGATGAGACACGTGACATTTATCCATAAAATGATTCACACGCGCCAAGGCAATAAGGTTGAATAGCAAGGTTTTTGTGGAACAAAGTGAAAAATAAAAAAAAAAAAAAAAAAAAAAAGTAAGGGAACTGTATTGGAAGAAAATGAAATACAGTTAAGACTAAAAGTAGTTATACAAACGTCAGGTGTCCACTGAACCTCAGTAAACGAACATAGATACGCACAGAAGATTTATTTTCAAACAGATAAGCCGAATGAGACGATCAACCTGCAGCCTTCTTCTAGCCCAGGCCAGAAGAAACAATTGAAGGTAGTAGGGAGAAAGAAAACGCTGTCTTATTTACAGTAGAATGAAATGGAAAGAAGTATTTAATGTTTATCACGAATCAAGCTCATGGATTGTCATAGCCACAACGACCCCATAAATTAACTGTTTTCCGATATTTTGTATATGCAATCCTGTGAAAGAACTGAAATAGAAAATGAATGAAGAAGGTCTCCTTACGTATTGGAATTCATGCCCAAACTTGGTTAGAAGCCCTAGCTTAGAACCTAAGCCATTACTGTACGTCAAAAATTATGTGACTTCACCTCACATGCGTATACATGTATATGTATATGTATATATATATATATATATATATATATATATATATATATATATATATATATATATATATATATATATATATATATATATATATGTGGCTGCTGGAATACGTAGAATTAGAAAATGTAAATTTTGTACTGTGAGTTTCAGCCCAAGTTTGAATTAATCTATTTGAAACCTGTGTGACAGCGTTAATTTGAGGGATGCTGATTTGCCGTCTTTTCACTAGATTTAATATAATTCTTGTAGGAGACCCGCCACTGTCCATAAATGACACAACTGTTTGGTACTTCATAAAATTCAGCGTTAAGAGATCACGCGTTCTTTATTTTCCTGTCACCATTGGAGCACGGTCAGATACCGTTGTTTGGCAGCGGAACTGAATGGAAACAAATATTATTCTTTTAAAATAATTGAGATATCTTACTGACTTGGAGAACTGGGAATAATTATAATACGACGGAATTGTAGTTATTTACACGCATTTATACGTAAAAGTCCCAAAGACAAACTTGTGCGTGTATACACACACACACACACACACACATACACACACACACACACACACACATATATATATATATATATATATATATATATATATATATATATATATATATATATATATATATATATATTTATATATATATATATATATATATATATATATATATATATATATATATATATATATATATAAGTGAGCATATGGCCACGAGGAAAGTGATACAACATTAAGGGATTTTCAGGCAAAGTTCATGCAGCAGAAAAAAAAGGACGCAGTGAACGCTCCATTAAAAAAAAACTAAGAAATGGTCTTGAATTAACTCAAGTACTGAATTAACCAAGGAGAGTCTGGGGACACTAGGAAGAATTAGCTAGACTCGAGTCTGTCTTAAAAGTCCCTCGAACTATATTAGTATAATCTAGGCTTAAATTAGTATTTTCATATGGTGGCTGATTACAGTCAATACGTGGGATTATGTAAACAAAGTTGCAACTTTACTGAGAAGAATTGATGTTAAGCAGTTTTTTTTATGCTATTGTAATATGAAAAGATTAGAGTGATTTTAATATTTTAACCATTGATGTGATGAACTTAAGCCAGTGAAATAAGGCAAAACGGAGGGTGGTGTTAGATAGTTCTATCTTCCTGTCGCTATTTATATTTATTTAATCTTGGTTATTTTTCGTAAAACCAAGTTTTTACATGATCATTTTACTGCTGTGTGCAGTTTGCTTGAGAATGCCTTGGAGTAAAGATGGTTGGTCTTCCACTCCGTTGTTTCATATTCGTCTAGCCATATATATATATATATATATATATATATATATATATATATATATATATATATATATATATATATATATATATATATATATATATTATATATATATATACACATATATACATATTTCTGAAAAAATCAAGCCATTTCATCTAACTGGGGATATACTGTATATATATATATATATATATATATATATATATATATATATATATATATATATATATATATATATATCCATATATATATATATATATATATATATATATATATATATATATATATATATATATATATATATATATATATATATATATATATATATATATATAATATATATATATATATTTCTGAAAATCAAGCCATTTCATCTAATTGGGGATGACCTATAGGAAAAGCTGCACAATGGGCACTGCCATATTCATTACTCTAACTGCTGGACTGGGTATGAACCTCCTTGTCAGAAAACAAGCCGCTCTTTATACCTACACAGAAGGGCTCATCAGCAGTAATATCTAACACCGCAAATACCAAGGTGCAACATTCCACATTAATTTCTGAGACTATTTCAGTTTCTGTACAGAGGCCCTTAAGTAAATTGCAGACAGTCTGATTACATTTTACCCTTTGGTCTAAGGTTTGAAATAATGAATCACACTTTGAATTCTGTTGTGAAGTGGAGGAACAGATGGAAGAGTAAGTGATAACAATCTGGCGTGTTTGCTTGAACACAGATTAATTATAGAAACACTGACCGTTACAGGCCCAGTCGCAAGGGCATATTTTCTGGCATCTTTTTGCGTCATGCAGCAAGAACTTTTACAGAAGAGCCAGTAGTATGCCCAAAAAAAGTTGTGCATTTTCTTCGTCTGGCATCCAAAGATCGGCACTTTTGTTTACAGTCGAAGAGTAGGCTGTTAAGTAGGTTCGTAATTGATGGCAGTATAATTTAAACAGGTAAATGAAAGCGTAATTAACTGTTACAGCATGCGTTGTTTTATGTAACATATTCTGTGATCAAAGTATTTCCGTTTATGAATATGTTGTAAAACAGTAAATATCATTTCTAGCATTTATCTAATGTAAGCTACAGTTTCCCTAAATCGATAAAGAGCTGGTTTGGTTAGATTCCCGTAAACAATAAGTTCGAATTGGAAAAACTTCAATCGTGTAATGGGTAGTATTACGAATATTATGTGGTTGACTGCATATTCAGCTGCTCACTGGAGTAAAGAAAATATTTTTTTAATGCTATGATATTGCGTCTAGTTTCCATCGCGAGCAAGAATACTGCTCTAGCAGTTCTTCACAGAGAGTCTAATAGTATATTTTTACACGTTTTACTTTTGTTTAGGGGTATAACCAAGTCATCAGGTAGACAGATTAACAGTTTTCTCATCTCGTGTGCTGGTGTTAAGGAAGAATCTTTAAATATGTGGTACTAAAGCTCTTTAAAATGATAGATCGTCATATGTATTTGGTATTATAATTATATTGTTCCAAAAAACATTACATCTACTTTAGTAGTAAACACTTGCTCAGTGCCTGAATGAGGATACTCGGAGATTGGGTGGGCAGAATGGGACAAGGTAGAGCACAAATCTCAAATGAGGTCATCTGTCGTTGTCCCCCTTCCTCGAAACATTACCCCTCTCTCTCTCTCTCTCTCTCTCTCTCTCTCTCTCTCTCTCTCTCTCTCTCTCTCTCTCTGATCAAAAATTATCATAATCATCTGAGGCCATTCCGGTCCTGTTACAGAAGTTTTACCCATCATTCAGCCAAGTAGAAACAGCATGAAACCCTGCACGCGCATATAATAGATCAGTGGTTGTCTTAGCTGTTTGGTTTCCACTGCATATCCATGTCGCGTAGTATTACACAGCCGAGAAACAACAGTATCTCTTATAATGTAGTGGCCTTCCGACTTGATAGCTTCTTTAAATAGGCACTCGCTAGAGGTAATGATTTTGATAATGCGATGCTGCTGAAATAGGATACGCCGCTTACAGCCATTTCGTCTCTTCGCGTATCGGATGTACCTCATTCCGCTGTGCAGCTTTGCTTTGCTTTGCTACTGCTTCTGGCGCTGTTTGCTTGTGATCCGCTCGGTTTCATTTGTAACAGTACACGCGCACTATATATATATATATATATATATATATATATATATATATATATATATATATATATATATATATATATATATATATATATATATATATATATATATATATATATATATGTATATATATATATATATATATATATATATATATATATATATATATATATATATATATATATATATATATATATATATATATATATATTCACACATATATATATTTCCACAGATCCACTTAATTTTGAAAAATGAAGCTTCTTTTCGTAGAAAGCTTGCATCATTGCTAATCGTGTTTAATGCGCGAACGTGACGGTTATATTACTGGGAAAAGAACCTTGAGTAAACGCTGTTCCTGGGATATGGTTTCATCCTTGGTATTTTCTCAGTGATCACAATCATTTTAGAATTCGAAAATTCACTCACAGTGTTTCGGAAAAAGGACAATTATCATATGGTTCTCATAACTCAAAGAAGAGAAATATGAATGAGAGTAAATAGGAGCATGTGCTCAGTTACCTATTTTGGAAATTACCTGCTGTTGTAGGTATATAAAATAGCGTTTCGAAAATTGAGCTCTATCCAACCGAGTGACTGTTTGGTAATCTCATCATCCCCCCCTTCCCCGACACACACGCACCTGTTAAATCTTCGTTTCCATCATATGTTATGTTTTTCCTACCATTTCCTCTTATTTTCAGATTAAACCAAATGCTTTTCCGGAGATGATTTTTAGTTTAATGATCTAAACCCTTGTTAGTAATCTCGCCTCTCTACAGTTCTGGGCTGGTGAAGTTGGATATTCTGGAGAGGTTTCTGAAATTAATTCTGAAATCTTGCCAGTAATAATTTCCCTCTCTCTCTCTCTCTCTCTCTCTCTCTCTCTCTCTCTCTCTCTCTCTCTCTCTCTCTCTCTCTCTCTCTCTCTCCATACATAAATAACCTTAGTCAGGAAAATGAGACTTGCCTAATTTGAAATTGTGTGTGGTAACAAAAACACTTATATAGAAACTTATTATAATTTCAATTACCAATTTGACTTGACGTGGAAAGTAAAATCGCAGACAAGTAACTCAGCGGATTTTTTTTTTTTTTTACATTTTGACTCCAACTGTTTCACCTGCGGAAGAATATAATTGGAATTGAAAATTATAAAGTACCACATGAAATTAAGCAATTCAGTAAATGGGATGTTGTGTCATGGAGAGGTGCTATGTTGCATAAGTAATTATTTAAGTATTAAACAGCTTATCAAAATAGATTTTTTTGCACAGTTTCGTATGTGTAATTATGTATATACTGATATATATATATATATATATATATATATATATATATATATATATATATATATATATATATATATAGTATATATATATATATAAATGGATGTGTGTGTGTATGTATGTGCTAGAGTAACTCTGAAATTCATCGAGCAGTTTCAGCCAAATTTGGTGTACATAAGGCTTAATATCTGGAAAAGAAAAGAATACTGTGGGGGTAAGACATCACTGGGTGTAGACGGGGGGGGGTGAAATGTAAAAATAACAGAAAACGACAGATGCTAGTGTTTAATCCATAGTTTTCAAGGTCGCTGAGAAGAATAGTGACACCCGATGCCCTTCAAGTCCAAGTTCAGCCCTGATAGGGAGAGGGGGTAGAGAAGGGGGTTGCTGAGATAAACAGTGACACTCCTGATGCCCTTTAAGTCCAAGTTCAGCCATGATAGGAAGTGGGGGTGAGGGGTGGGAAGGGAATGACTTCTAAAAACAACCGAAAATGACAGATATTAGTGTCTAATCTGTAGTTTTTGAGGTCGCTGATATGAATAGTAACACTCCCAATGCCCTATAAATCCAAGTTCAACCCCAATAGGAAGGGGGTTGAGAAGGGGTGGGAACTGGATGACATGTAAAAATAACTGAAATTACAGATATTATTGTCTAATCCATAGTTTTCGAGGTCACTGAAATGAATAGTGACACTCCCAATACACTTTAAGTCCAAGTTCAGCCCTGATAGGAAAGGGGGGCCGGGTTAAGAAGAGGTGACAAATAGAATATAAATAATGACAGGCATTATTGTCTAACCATAGTTTTCGAGGTCACTGAGATGAATAGCGACACTCCCAATGACCTTTAATTCCAAGTTCAGCCCCAACAGGAATTGGGGGTGAGAAGGGGTGAAATATAAAATGTCAAAAATCCTGGGCAATGTAACTGAAACAACTGTCTTAACAGGAAAGGAAGAGAGAGAGTGTGTGTTGGAGGGAGAGGAAGTGAGAGAGAGAGAGGGTAGAGGGGGTGTTAGGGAAGGGAGGAAAAAGAGAGAGAGAGAGAGAGTTTATCGGTTATCATTCAGAGTTTTCCCGGGCAGTGCCGGGTTGATGAGCTAGTACATATATAAAAATGGATGTATGTATGTATGTATGTGTATGTTCCAGCATAACTCTGAAACACATTGAGCAAATTCACCCAAACTTGGTATACATATCACTTAAAATCTGGAAAAGAATATGGTGGGGGTTAGGCATCACTAGCACCAAAGGGGGTGGGGGTGGGGGTGGGAATGGCGTCCCTGAAACGGGGCTGGTTCTGCCTGTAGACTTAGTAACTAAATAAACTTTATGGGTTTATCATACCTCATTTTGATATACAGTATATATGACTTACTATATAGAAAAGAATACGGGGGAGGTGGGGGGGAAGACATCACTGGCACCAAAGGGGGTGACATGTAAAAATAACCGAAAACGACAGACATAAGTGTCTAATCCCATCTTAAGAAAGTAGTGGATTATATACATACATAATGTATATATATATATATATATATATATATATATATATATATATATATATATATATAGAAAGTCATAATTATAGGATGGAAAGGTCACGGGTCCTTTACTTCGCTATACTTTATTAATGAAAACACGTAAAAACACTCCGTCATCGATGCTCTCATACGAGTTGGCAATAGCCATAACAAACCAATGATGTGGAGGTTGGGGGGGGGTGAAAACGCACTCTAGTAACTCCTTTCAGACATAAGTGATACCTTGTACATGCGAACCACCGCTAGATCCCACCCACCTAACCCTTAAGGTATATATTCTAAGCATCTCTGGCCGGCGGTTTTGCCTAGAACATCACTTCATCCAGCCTCGCGTTGCCATGGCGACGGTTTGTTTGGATCCTGGCCGCTAGTAACACCGCATTTGCCTATATTTCCCGTCATGCCATGGGAAATGGGGCTTTACGGCAATACTCTGGCCTATTTAGCTGTGTTTATTCATTTGTGTTTATATAGATCTATCGATCTGTCTGTCTGTCTCATGCAAACACACTGTGTGTGTGTGTATGTGTGTATGTGTGTATATATATATATATATATATATATATATATATATATATATATATATGTATATATATATAATATATTTATATAATATATTTATATAATATATATATATATATATATATATATATATATATATATATATATATAATATATATATATATATATATATATATATATATATATAGTTTGTGTGTAGACTGTGGTAAATATGAAACCTCTCTCTCTCTCTCTCTCTCTCTCTCTCTCTCTCTCTCTCTCTCTCTCTCTCTCTCTCTCTCTCTCTCTCTCACTATCTTTCTGGACAGGAAAGTTGGCCTATGAGCCGTATTGATGATTTCATTTGTGACTGAGGAATTTCCATTACTACCAATAAATGAATAACACTCGTGCATTTTCTTCTTTTCAGAAAGAGCAAGTCAATGGGGCCTCCCCCGCCGCTCCTACAGAAACACCAGCCAAGGAACTGGAGAAGCCGAATTCCTACGTACATATCAGCACGGCCGAAAAGTAAGAAAACCTCAGATTTAGATAATTTTGGAGAGAGAGAGAGAGAGAGAGAGAGAGAGAGAGAGACCCAGTTCTCATGTTCATATCGCCACGACCGAAAAAGGAGGAATTTGTAGACCTGAATGTTTAGGTATAGTAGTAATGCAAGGAAAAAGAAAGAAAGAGGAATTTGGAAATGCCTTATTACTAACTCCTCATATAATGGCCAAAAGGCGACGAATTTTGAGATAAAAAAAATGGTATATGTTTTTGACATACCAGAATATAAAATGAGAGAGAGAGAGAGAGAGAGAGAGAGAGAGAGAGAGAGAGAGAGAGAGAGAGATTGTGTGTGTGTGCGTGTATTCGTTTTTCCTTCCTTTGTCAACGGAAACTGCGAAACGGTCTGCCGGACCTTCATAAAGCTCTTAATGATGAAAGGAACACACCCAGACCATGGCACCCTCTACTGGCTGGCAACAAATCTAATCGCGGTAGCGAATACCCTCCTGATGATAGAGAAATATTCTTCCGCCGTCAGGTGCTTCTCTATATCTCCACTACACTTTCGGAATAGCTCACTCTATATATATATATATATATATATATATATATATATATATATATATATATATATATATATATATATATAATTGTGTGAGTGAATTTTCCTCAGCTTTAATTACGTCAAAAAGTTCTCAGATGACATTTACTTTTGTAAATGCTAAAAAACCCTTCCCAGGTGTTGATGTCGGTTAAGTTGATTTGCCTATTTTATTAGTTTTAATATTTTAGAAGGTAGCCAAATTAAAAGCGTTGGAATATTATTATTGTCAAAATATATCTCGATGCAGAAACGTTTCTTGCTTCAGTAAAACCAACATTTATATACGGTAATGTTAACTAAAGTGTTGGCTGATTACGGCAAGAAATGACTCGTATTTAAAGTGTTTTTAATGATAAACGGTACATAAAATGTACCACAAATAGGTTTTTACGTGAATTCATGGATATATATATATATATATGCACACACTCATATATATGTATGTGACTATTTATCACATCACCGTGATTCATATACAGTCAGAAAGCTACAAACGTCCTTTAATATCCAATTCGCTCTACCTCGGAAATAACATATTTTCATATATATATATGTTACCGAAGGGGAATTTTTTAGTTGATAATAAGTTCACCGTCCCGTGGGGTCGAACCAGCGAAGAACGAGGACTCAGGACTACAGGGACGCACTAACCCAGCTTTCTGATTATATATGTATGTATGTATACAGTATGTATATGTGATAATTTGATATTGTTTCAGAGGCTGACCATAAGAATCGTCTTATTACTAGAAAACAAACCGGACAGGCATAAAGCAGTTAGCAATACCAACGGAAACTACTGTTAATCTTCCCCAATGAGCACAGCTGTGCAGAATTACTGTATATATATTTGATTTGATTCTGCGTTGCCGGAGAGCTCGGTGGAAAAGACTTGAAGGTCGTATCGCCGTTAGGCCCTCAAAGGTTGTTTGCGCGTTACCTTTCATATGTGCTTCCTTTGAGGTCATTTTTGCGTCTGCCTTGTATAGCACAGCTTACCAAGACAGAACTGCTTGTATGCCACACACACATGTATAAATGTGATTTTTTAAGGGGAAATTTTAGTACCGGTTTAGTTCCGTGATTGGCCAGTCACTATGCACGTGGCAGAATTTAAAATTTCACGTTAACACGTTGATGATCATTCCTAATGTTTGCTGTTCATGTTTTATGTACGCTGAATTCTAAATATGAATGCATGATTTTAACTTATTTTTCGATTTGGCTCGAAATGTTTTAACATATCTCCTTAAGTAAAACCATTATCAAAGTTGAGTGAAAACGATTTCCACAGCCAGAGTGCTTAATTATACAACTGAGGTCAACTGTCTCTTAGGCATTTACTAAGATTCACTCTCTCTCTCTCTTCCCCGAAGTGTGTGTGTGTGTGTGTGTGTGTGTGTGTGTGTGTGTGTGTGTGTGTGTGTGTGTGTTTTGTCTGTGTGCGCTCGCGCGTGCTTACCCTCCGGTTTGGCGTTCAACGTATTAATTAGTAGGAAAAGAGCTGGACTCCTCATTATTTAATTCTAGGACGAACCCGGCGCCTTCTGAAATGATTTAGTGGAGGATTAAAAGCCAAGTGGACGTTGTTTGGCGATCGGACTCTGGAGTGTGAGACAATGTGCCTGTGGCAGCGTTAAAACAGGATTTTGGGCTAGAGCTCAGATGAAGTCATAAGTATATTTAGAGTTTAAAAAAAAAAATAGGTATATGTATATCCGAGCAGCTGCGTTTTGGAGATGATTTGTTTAAGGGGCGGGGAGGGGGGAGATAGCGGTTTTGGGATGGGGAAGCTTATTGTGGGGGGATGGGGGAGTTATTAGGGATACGAGTGAGTGATTTTCCAGCGGAGGAGTGGGGATGGGGGGGAGTGATTTTCCACGCATCATCCTCATGTTCTGAATACTCCTCCTGTAAATGTTTGATTGCGGTTGGGAGGAGTTGTTACAGGGTATTCCTTTACCTGGCCGCGGAAGATATATCTTTTGGTCAACAGGATTTGCCAAGTGCCCCGTTGTCACCTAATGAGCTTTTGAGAACGAGCTGAAAACGGATTCTTAAATGGTTTTGCCGCATTCAGGCTCACAAAAGATACAAGAATATCGTAACTCCCCCTCCCCCAACCCTCCCCCGTCAACCCCCGACCACTTGCAGAATCTGAACAAGTTTCCATCATGTTTTGAATGTTCACGCCCTACGCTTTAAAGACTGTAAAGAACCCCCTCCCCCAACAACCCTCACCTCTCAAATCTTATTATATTGCATTACGAGTGAAAGGCAGCGCTCTCGGCAATGAAGACAGGCATACATACTCAATATATATATATATATATATATATATATATATATATATATATATATATATATATATATATATATATATATATATATATATATTTACAGTATTTATATATATAAATGTATACTGTATGTATATGTTTGTCTGTGGATGAGTAAATGTGTATATACTATAAAAGGAAAAGTCATAGAAAATCTAATCATCTTTAATATTTTTTATTCAGGGAAAAACTTCATTAAGCCTCCTTTAGCCCTCCCGTCAAACCTCCTTGTTTTTACTCATTCACGCTGCTGTAATTCTAGTATGGAAGATGGAAGGCTCATAGTGACTCATTTCAATACTGGTCATCGAGGATGCCCTTGCATAATATTTATCTTGTTTGATCTCTGCCGACGCAGATATTTTGACCAAGGAAATCAAAGTGTAGTATTAGTGACTTCCAAATAATTTTCATCATTAAATTCGATTACGACACGTTCTCATGCTATTCACGATTGTGTTAATGTTTTCGTTTTCCTTTTAGCCTGGGAACATTGTCTTTATTTTCGAACCGAACGTTAGGAATTATGCAGCGGTGAAATTCTTCTCTTAGTCTTGCGAAGGTAGAATGAATGAATATCCCATGTGACGACATTGCAAGAAATTTGTCGTTTTCCGCGACTGCTTTTTGCCCCGGACTGAAAAGTCAAGTGGTTTAGATTCCAACGATTAGGCTTTCTGCTCCATTCGACCCTCGCTGTGCGTAGTGGCGCTTTCTCCTTCCCTTTATCTTCTCTTTTCCCCTTTCCTTTACCATCATTCTAGCGGATGAAAAGGAGGTCATTCTTCAGTAAATTGTTTCTTGGACCGAAGCAGTCTCCCCACCCCCCACTTCTTATTGCAGATCTCGTATCAAAGAACCTGCGTCGTGATTCCACCTCTGCAGTCCCACTGAGAAAATTCTGAGCGGTTTGCGATTCTTTTGCTCTCCTCTCCTCTCCCATACCGTATGGTTGATAAATGAGGGTCACAGCGAGGAAGTCCTTTTCATTATCTTTTTTTCTCCTCAGTCTTGGGAACTTTATGCATGTGCAGTTTTCAGATTATTAGGATCGCTTCATCGAAGTAGTGGTTGGAGTAAATGCGTGTTCAGGGACAAAAAAAGTTAGATCTCTTAGTTTTCCCTGAAACTAGTAGAGGCTGTGGTTGTAGAAATAATAGTAGTAAAAAAACCATTCAAAATCTTACAGTCAGGAAGGTTTGGTATACAACGTTGTTCAGTGAAGTACGAAAAATTTACTGACGGCGCCCTCCCCTCAAAAAATAATAAAAACTTTACACAATACTTAGGTATTCTAGAGTTTTTGTCAACTGAGGTACAGGTTTATTAGACTGTGGACTCTTAGCAACAAACATTATTAAGAGTAATGCCCAAATTGTAATAACGCACTTACATATTTGAAAATCGCCAGATTGGCTAACAACTTCTGAGCACGATAACTATAAACTTAACGACGCTCTAAAACAAATGAAAGACCTGAGTACGATTTCTTCGACTTTGTGTGTAAGTATGTGTGTAACACGGAAGGAATCCAGTCAGCGCGTGGAAGGTGCAAATGGCCGACAGTTAATGACATGGATTTCGGGATGAAATATCCCAGCAAGATCACTAAGCAAGCTTAAAACACCTCCCTACTTCCTCGCCCTCGTCCTCGTTATTGCCGGTCTCTCGGCCAAACCTGCCTCTCATTATAGCCCCACCCCCACCCCGACAAATTGAATCATAACGAACTGTTCCCCTTTCATGTGCGTAGACCACATCGCGTGTAACAGCTTTGCATCTGATTCGCCTTGTTGTTATTGTGGTTCCCGGCAACTAATTGTTATCCTCTCGATCTCCTCCCACAGACTCAAGACGGAGAAAGAAGGCGCCGACCTGGCTAGATACATCGTCAGGCTATCCGGGCTGACAGCAGCGCACTTGCAGAACTTGAAGTGAGTAATCCAACACATTTTTGCTACTTGTTTCAAATTCCATGTTTGTTTGCA
>NC_089743.1:88499970-88517470 GCF_040412425.1 Macrobrachium rosenbergii | reverse complement strand
CCTTAAAGTATTATTTCCACGGAATTAAAAAATTGTTCAAAAGACCTTTGGAGCATTTTATATTGTAACAGCCGTATCGTTGATGTTATTTAGTGGTAATCTGTCGAGTTTTTACATTAAATAGAGAACAAAAACACATTACATACATGGGAGATTTTAGTCTTACTTACTTTTTAAATGCTTGCGAACGAATAGAATTGATTGAGTTTTTCATATTCTGCATAGAAACTCACAGACCTACAGCCACATAATTGCAACAGCAACAGATTCACTCATAACACACACACACACACACACACACACACAAATTAACGGGAAGCTGAGATGGACAAGTTGAGTTCATGTTCTCTCATCTTGATAAATGTAACCTAACAGTCTCCACGCTGTTACTAGATGCCTCCTCTCTCTCTCTCTCCTCTCTCTCTCTCTCTCTCTCTCTCTCTTCACCTTGAAGATTGCTAGTTTTTCTGTCTGCGAAGAAAATAAAAATGGAGCTGAAAAAGAAGCACTGTGATGCCACTTCGTATGATGAACATTTTGGTTGTGTTATTATTCATTTCTTGTTTCCTTTTATGACATTCAGGGGAGACGTAACAATTTAATTACAATGATTACATTTAAATAGTCACTATATTATCTCCCATCATCCTGTCGTATTAATTCTTTACTTTTTTTCTAGTTTTTTTTTAATTATATATCAGTTTGCAGTCTAGTGACATTTCTTGATTCTTTTGATGTTTCAGTTCCACCTTATTCAGTAATAAAGTTAATGAAATGTTGTAGAGATAAGGTCAAGCCTTCTTTTTCCACGTTGGCTTTTTTTTTCATGACATCGTAAAAAAGCCATTAATGTCTGTCATTCAAGTTGATCTTGTATGTCTTTTGAATACTATGGTCACCTTTTAAGTAAAAGGGGTTGAAGCACAAAGATAAAAATGAATGGCTTATCTAAGCAAGCCTTCATGCCTGTTCTTTAATGGTATTGTGACGAGAGGCTGTCCATTGGAAAGATAAAGTTTATAACGCTACGGAAACGGTCAGTCCTCCTACTTCATAATCAGTGAACTTTCAGTTTACTGGCTTCATGAAGCCTGGTCGTAATTCATCAAGTTAATTTTCTGATTCACGACCTTAGAAAGTCGTAAGATTGCGAATAGTCAATAAAACGGTATGCTTTTCCTAACTCAGAAATAAAGTGAAAAGAATCTGTTGCGACAGACAGACAACCAAACCGGAGTGGTTGAACCCCACCTCATAGTCATTAAATGAGTTAGTGGAGGATTTTCCAGCACTCGTTTAAGTAGAACAGGATATAAAATATCAGCCTCATAATCGTCCGCTTCTGAATACACCCGAGTTTGTTTCGCCTGACGAAAACATTGGCTCATTGTTCATACACTCTTTGATTCTGGCCGGTGCGCATTTTTATGTGCATTCTTTTATCTGGTTAAACTAAACATTATTTGTAAAACAGATGTGCGTTATTAACGGTATCATTAACCCCACGGTGAAGCCGCGTTTTTCAGCCTCTCGCAATTATCGCAGCCTTCATCCCCAGATTCGCTCAATGAAATTTTGGCAGAGTGAAAGAATGGACTCATTACCGACACATTAGTCCGGCGTATGAACAAATAAATAATACATGAACAAATAAATAACATAAAGAACAGAGGAGCCACTGGCTATTCACGCCGATATTATTTCACTCTTCCTGTTGTGTTCCCATTCATTTTTCTCAGCGTGCTGTTGCAGAAGAGCTTTCGTTGTGCGCGCTCTCTCTGGCTTTTGAGCCAGAGGCCCGGTGTGCCATTGCATTCGTCGTCTGGTGTTCGTCGTCTGTTGATATTTCGTATTTCGATCTACATCTTGAGAACTACTGAACCACTTGAAATTGAACTTGGCAGGAGCTAGCTTTATCGGGTCCCTGCCAATTGCTGTTATTTTGGTTAGGTTCGTTAACACCCAAGGCCAGTCGCGAAGACCCAAAATCTAGGAGAGGGATGCAAACTCTTGGGGACCTCTAGCTTTCCATTTTTCTACCGTAGGATTGTGACATTGCTTCTATCAGTAGGATGTGTATAGAAGTCGCCCAATCCAGAAAAATTCAAATTTGACCACGCAATATTAGTCCCAAATGACGCCCAAAGAGATACTGAGTCCATTGAAAAGTATTTCCACGCCAGTTTAATACATAATACGAAGAACCTGTGATATACCGCCACTCTGGTTTTCTAAGTATGAAATGTTTTTCTTGAATGTACTATGTTAGAGAGAGAGAGAGAGAGAGAGAGAGAGAGAGAGAGAGAGAGAGAGAGAGAGAGAGAGAGAGAGAGAGAGCATGTTTCATGAAACAAGTGGAAAGTTCCACACGTACCACTTTAAGTGGTTTGTATGGTCTGAAGATTTAATCAAATTTTTAAAATGGGGTTAAGAAATTGTGTACTTTAAATGCTGAATTTGCCAAATTATGGAGTACAGCAAGAAAAGGGAAGGACAATGTTAGTGGATGAAGGAACATTCTGTTTGATTTATTCGAGAAAGGTTATTATCATTTACAGTCACCAAGAGCTTCATTTGAAACCACAGATCGTTAAATTTGGTTTTATATCAGAATGGCATTTGTGGCATAAATTATAACGGAAACATTATTATTATTATTATTATTATTATTATTATTATTATTATTATTATTATTATTATTATTATTATTACGAGCTTTTTGGCTTGCGCTACGCGCGCTGGAACGGCATCGCTGTCTCTCCTACCCTCCCCTTCCCCTACCTAGGCTACTCCGCCCCCACCCGGGGCAGACAAACAGGTTTGCAGGAGGGAGGTGGATGTCTCCCCTACCCTCCCGTTCCCCTACCCACCCTGCCCCCAACCCGGGGCGGACAAACCTGTTTGCAGGGGGTGGGCGGCTGTGTCATGTCTCCCCTACTGCCACCCAGTGTAGGACAAAGAAGATCCACTCTGATTTTATTATTATTATTATTATTATTATTATTATTATTATTCCTGGTTTATTATTATTATTATAGTTTTTTGTGAAAAAAAAAAATATTGTGCCTTTGTCCATCTGCACTTTTTTCTTTCCGCCCTCAGATCTTAAAAGCTAATGACGCTAGAGAGTTGAAAATTGATAAGTTGATCATCCACTCTCCAATCATCAAATATACCAAATTGCAGCCCTCTAGCCTTAGTAGTTTTTTTTTTATTTTATTAAATGTTAAAGTTAGCCAAAATTGTGCGCCCAGTAACGATATAGGTAAACCTCCTACCGCCGTGGTTAAAGTTTCATGGGCCACGGCTCATACGGCATTATACCGAGACCACCGAGAGATAGATCTATTTTCGGTGGCCTTGATTATACTTGTACAGAAACTGATTGCGCCGAAAATACTTCGGCGCATTTTTTCTTGTTTTTGTTTATGGGCAATTACAGATAACCAGAAGCTGTAAAGTTACAGTACTGGAAATAATTTTTACCTTTTTCATGTATTTTTACTATTGTATTATATTGCTTTTTTTGTGGAATTTGGATATACTGACGCCTTTCCCTGTCTGAACGCGTGATTAACTTGAAGTTTTTGGTTATTCATGTAAAGATTTTGCGTCCAAAAATTCTTAGAATTATGTTAACATTTTTTATTAGAATTAAGCCATTATTTTCTTCCTTACAAGTTTTGCCATTTTGGTCCTGGGGGGAGTAAACATGTTATCTTTTACTCGTAGTATTTGTACTCGTGTTTCGAGGCGAATTTGCATGGAATGGATGGGTTAAAGAATTAGTTTTTATTGTCAGTCTTCTGTAACCGTCACAGATTACAAGGTTAGTATGTCAGGCCATCAGAGTGGCTTTGTTATAAAGGTTGGCCTAAATTACCTGAATGACTTACAGCTCACCTGAATTAAAGAGATCAAGTGAGGTTTTCTCATCAAGATTTGTCCTATATGTGTGTGTAAGTATTTATTTCTATGCACTGTGATTATGTATGAGTCTCCGTCTGAAGTAAACTTTCCACTATTAGAGGTGCAAAGCCCCACAATGGGATGTATTGGTAAAATTTTGATTTTATACTTGAAAACGCAGCAAGGTGGTTCATGATCTCTTGTGGCCGATAGGTTTATTGTCAATTGCGGTGTCAGGAGGATTGCTGTTTTCCTAACCTGCAACTACAAATAGAACAGTGTTTTGCTTTTGTATTTCTTAGACAGTTCTTTTAGTTTCTGGGTTTTTGTTTATGTAGCTCTTTATGTAGTTGGTTCCGTTTCTGGGTAGAGCTTGGCTGGGCCATTGTTGGCCCAGGTTCTTAGCCACGTAAGATAATTTATTTCTAATTCTTCATAAGGCCCAGCACTAAGCTGTAGGCTGTTGGTAACCAGTTGGTTCTAGCCACGTGGTCTGGATTAGAGAGCTGTTAATCAGCTCAGTGGTCTGGTTAAACTAAGTTATACTTAACTTACAGCTGCCTAGCTTTGCCGCCGCCTGTGAGTCTCCGAGATACTGATTTATATTGTTAGCTGAGAGATTTAGTTTAGTTTAAAGTCATTTGTGATGTGATGTCACACTGTATGTTAGTAATGTTCTCAGTCTTTTTATTTCTCTCAGTCTAAATGAATATGCTATTCACTTTTCGATGTCATCTGGTTTACAGGGACTTTTTTGCTCATAAAACTGATATGTTTTGCGCCCTCTTACCTTGCCATGTATTTGTTGTATATTTATTCTTAGGCAACTTCGTTTTCAAACACTTTTTTGCAAAGAGGAGTTTTGAATCATCGAGTTCCATTGCAATCACCGGATCGTTTCGAATGTGACTCTCCGAAACTTTTTTTTCCCCGACTGGTCGTTTCCGTGGCTAAACACTGTGTTTACGTTTGCTTACACGGAGTTGGTTAGACTTTGCGTCACCTTCCTAGGGCATGCGACACCCTCTTACGACGCATCGAAATCTGGTGAAATTATCTCTAGCAGTGAATCAGATGTCAAGTCATGGAAGGTTGATTTTAGCAAGGTATATGGGAATTTTTGTTTTTTTCAAAAACAAAGTTACAATATAGTATATATATATATATATATTATATATATATATATATATATATATATATATATATATATATATATATATATATAAGAATTTCCCAGCTCAAGGGACCAAACAAATGCGAAAGACATTTGGTGTTACCTCATTAGACTTACCCTAAACTTGCTGTTGATTTTTGTCAGCAAGATTAGTTACTATTCACGTTTAAGAGAGTCATCTTTGACAAGAAAGGTTGAAAAAAGATACACTTGCAAACAACATTTTTACTGCAATTTCACAAAGGTAAGGAAGGTATATATTCTTACTAGTATATATTTAAAATCATGAGATGAGATTGGCAGTTGGTGTTTGTTTGCAAAGCGTTGATTAGGGGCGTTGAGGGGTGTGTGAATTCTGGTAATCCGTATTCACCTCTATAAGAGATTATATTATAGCAAAATCCACGGCTCTTTGCAGCTAAGCCCCGCCCACTGCACGCCAGTGATTGGCTAGCTCTCGAAAGGGGAATGACGTCACACTAACAGTCCATATGATTACCAGTACGGATTTAAGTTCCCGGAGTTGTGATGTCTGCAACTGATATCTTCGATAAAAGATATATTAAGTTATATAATATCATTATGAAGATCTTGGGTCATTCTGTCTGTACATCTTTTTTTTTTTTTTATCATGCGCAGTCTAAATACACAAACATCTTTTTCTTTTTTAAGTTGGTGTTGGCCTACATAAGCTATCCTGCATGTCAAATGTTAATTTCTTTGTGAGATTAGGCCTACATGTCAAACCCTTTTATTTTGAGGCAATGACAGGGCATAGGCCTACACGTCAATTTCTTATATTTTGAGGCAACGGCAGGGCATAGGCCTACATGTCAAACCCTTTTATTTTGAGGCAGTGACAGGGCATAGGCCTAAACGTCAATTTCTTATATTTTGAGGCAACGACAGGGCATAGGCCTAAACGTCAATTTCTTATATTTTGAGGCAACGACAGGGCATAGGCATACACGTCAATTTCTTATATTTTGAGGCAACGACAGGGCATAGGCCTACAAGTCAATTTCTTATATTTTGAGGCAACGACAGGGCATAGGCCTAAACGTCAATTTCTTATATTTTGAGGCAATGACAGGGCATAGGCCTACACGTCAATTTCTTATATTTTGAGGCAACGACAGGGCATAGGCCTAAACGTCAATTTCTTATATTTTGAGGCAATGACAGGGCATAGGCCTACACTTCAATTTCTTATATTTTGAGGCAACGACAGGGCATAGGCATACACGTCAATTTCTTATATTTTGAGGCAACGACAGGGCATAGGCCTAAACGTCAATTTCTTATATTTTGAGGCAACGACAGGGCATAGGCATACACGTCAATTTCTTATATTTTGAGGCATCGACAGGGCATAGGCATATACGTCAATTTTTTATATTTTGAGGCAATGACAGGGCGTAGGCATACACGTCAATTTCTTATATTTTGAGGCAATGACAAGGCATAGGCCTACACATCAAATTCTTGTATTTTAAGACAATGACAGGGCATAGGTCTACACGTCCATTTCTTATTGTAAATAATTTTCTACCCGTATCTGTTGGAAATAGTGTAGCTTTTAATTAATATAGTAGCGCCGACCCCACGACATATATGTATATGCATATGGTGGAATGTACACACATAAGTACGTACATATACACATACATGTGTGCCGTACATGCGTCGATGGCCATAACAAATGTAACGTCACTTATACCACAGAGAATAAAAGTAAAATTTGTGGGCATGTATCGATGGCACACACAGACCAATCATAGGGCTGTCTCAGCCTTACACACAACTGTCGAACTGCTCTTAATGAATTATATTGAAAATATATTTACAAAAGGGATAGCAAATTAAATTACTGTGGTGAGTAAATATACAGTAAGGCTGCTGTAGCATTTCTATGAAAATGAATGCTATGGTAGGAAGGCATCGTAAGATACATAACGAAATAAGAAAAAAATAAATGATAGCTGAAAAAGTTATGTATGAGATGATCCAAACCAGTCTGCGAGCAGCCCATGAATCATTTGATTTTAGAGGCGTTCTTGTCGATTACCCTGTTGGACAAAAGGATACCTAAGTGTCAGTAAATCTCTCTCTCTCTCTCTCTCTCTCTCTCTCTCTCTCTCTCTCTCTCTCTTTTCTAGCATAGACTGTATTCATAAAGATCTCGATTACATTTAATTAAAACAAATTGCTAGATTTCAGTTAACAATAGTAGGCAGATAATGCTTTACACTAGTATTTTGTGAATAGGTCTCTGTTTATTCTGCAGTGTTAGGTTACCATATGAAAAATTTTCTAGGACACTACAAGCACCATAACACCAGCAACAAAAACAAGAATAACCACAACAGGAACCGCAATAAAACTGCTGAAAATAAGATGCGCCTATAATCCAAACGTCACAAGCTGCGTAAACAGACAAAAAGACATAGGACGTTATAGGTCTACATGATTTTATATGATCCTATTGTTTCGGAAGAAGATCATGTTCGTAAGAAAATTCTCAGCAAATCATATCCAGTTATGACTCGTATAGCCTACCATACTGTAACTTGAAGTTAAACATAGGCATATTGTGGTTTTGTAGAGTGCACTCACTGCTTGTCGTCCCACCGAATGTGTAAACGACTGCAATGAAATCGTTTCATGACTATTAGAATGTAGTTAAATTTCCTAAAATCAGTATGAAATACCAGTCTGCATACCTCTACGACAGTCATTGTGTTTAAATTTAGGATGGTGAACACGCTTCACAATATCAGACGGTAATTGTCATTGTCCTGTAATTCAAGTGCACGGATTCGAACGCAGATATTCCTTGTGTCACCTCCGTGGTCAGGTGAACCTCAGTTACGATAAGCCACATTGCAGCATCACGGAACACTCCTGACTTCATTCACATTTTCTTTTTTATCATTTTTAGGGAAATGTGTATTATGGTTTTATTTCAAGGGATAATTTAATGTTTCCTTTTGATAATCAGCAGAACTTATTTTAGTTCGGTAAAACAACGATTGCTAAATTAATGAAGATGAAAAGAACCACAGATTAACCAACTTTTCGAAACTTGCCAACCAGTCAGCTTCAAGGAATGGTCGTGACGTAAGCAGTGGGCGGGGCTTAGCTGTAAAGAGCGGTGGATTTTGCTGTAGTGGTGTGACTGTTGCACGTTGAAGGGTGTGATGATTGTTGGTGCTTAAAGAATATTTTGCCTTGATGTTGTCGCAGTTCTGCAGCGGGTATGGAGAAAGGAGTTCCTATAAACTGAACAGAATTTTCAAGTTTTCAGATTTGTTTGACAAGACGAGGAAGGTGATGGCCTTCGTTCAAAGATTAATAATAGTCTTTAAGATCATCATGGAAATTAGGTTTGGGAAATAAACGATGGTGTCCACTACTTTACTTCCTGAGAAGGCATGGTGCTTGTGGATAGGCGTTTCTCAAAATTGGTAAAAAAGCAAATGTACTGGAACTGTATAATTTTGAGACACAGGGCACGATATGAATAAGGGTGGAGGTAGACTTAGGCGAAAGAAAAATAGGGAAAGTAAAACCGCTAAATATGCGTGTCTTACTGCATGCAGTCTCCCATGCATCGCAAGGCTGCAAGTTGAAGGATAAGAAAAGTTATCGCGTACTCCTTTTTCTCGTTGCATTGTGAGGCAAGGCTACCTCTTTCGGCCTAGAACCGAGGGATCTGCATTCGATCCCCGAGACGGGCAAGAAAAGGTATGTGCGCGTTTCCCTTTAAACTCGGTAGCGCTCACTCCATGTATTTATAATTGTAGCAGTGACTAAGTATATTTTTTATATAATTTTATAAGTAACCTAAGATCTTAGTAAGTCCTTTTATTATTATGATCATTAGGGCCATCATCATCTTTTTTGTGGGGGGGAGTCATCAGCCATTCGTTAGTGATTTTAGTTTAATTTCTACCATTGTAGGTAACAGTGATAACTTTTTCCTTCTTTGCTCATGGAAAACTTTTTGTTTTGCGTTTGTAGCAATGAAAATTAAATTTTAAAAAATCGGTATTACAGTACTCCCATAAAACCATAAGCAGGAATCAAGTGAAACCACTTTCATAGTAAATAAAAAAAAAACCGTTGCTGTAATGTTCCTGAGTAATTCGAGTAAGAAAAGACGATATTGAAAAACCTACACATTAAATTAATAGTGACCTAATCTGCTGGAAGAAATAACAGGTATAATCCAGTGAACACATTGATTAATTAAACGTAACATGACACTGTCCATTAAAGGTAAGTATCTTTGACCTCTGTTGTCCTTACTGGGTCAATGCAAATCTCTGAGCTTGATCAGCATAGTTCTGTCTTGCTCTCTGGATGCATACATACACGTACATACACACACATATATATATATTATATATATATACATACATATACATATGTATACATACACACACACACACACACTACATAAGACGGACAACTGTCATTCCGATAGTGGTAATAGATCCTTCCATGACAAGTGGTTTTCTGACATCAAGTGTCACAGAACTTTGCTGCATACTCTTGCAGTGACATTCCACTGTCGTGTAAGGATCATACATTAATTAGATCGTGACATTTCCTGTCGGTATTTTCTACACGCAGGAAACAGTTACATCGTCATATAACCGTCGTCTTAATAACGTTCTTGAAATAAGATTTTTCACTCCTATCTTCTTGCAAATATTGATGAAGAAGTGGTAATTTTTTTTTTTTAACTTTGTCTGCCACATGATTTGCACACACAAGATTTACCAACAAATGGGTCAGTTTTGCCCCTCTCTCTCTCTCTCTCTCTCTCTCTCTCTCTCTCTCTCTCTCTCTCTCTCTCTCTCTCTCTCATATATATATATACGTATATATAATAATATATATATATATATATATATATATATATATATATATATATATATATATATACATATTTTACAGGGCCTCTCTTAAGTTCCAGTGATTCTACTTTTCTACCAGTCTCCAGCCTGCCTTCTCATACTTCTCATCCAAGTAAGTCTGGGTCTTCCAACTCATCTGGTGGCCACGGGCACCCAGCTGGCAATGTCGAGCACAATTCTCCCATGGTTGTGCGAAGGACATGTCCAAGCCATCTCCATCTTCCTTTCATCATTATCTCATCTCATCTCATTGTGGAACTTGCGTAGTTTCCCGTTACAATTTCCAACTCTCAGCTGCATGCGAATCGTAAAATACTACTCAAAGCTTTATTCTCAAATCGACAAAATTTTGAAATGATTATGGTTTCATTAGGATACTATGATTCATGTTCGGATAGCGTTATTGGTCATAATAGACTCATATATAATTTAACTCTCTTATGCGTTTTCAGTCTATTCCATTTCTATATCTTATTCAGCCTGACCATTCTTGAATTTCTCTTGTTTAGTCTTTCATTAAAATCCAATTAAGGAGAACCTGTTTTGGAGAAATTTTCTCTCTCTCTCTCTCTCTCTCTCTCTCTCTCTCTCTCTCTCTCTCTCTCTCTCTCATATTATTTATATATATACTGTGTATATGTATACCTATATGCATTCGTGTATATACAGTATATGTATACATACTATATATGTATATAAATACATATACATATATATAGGATGTATACATATATATATATATATATATATATATGAATGCGAATAGGTATACATATACATATACTGTCCATGTATATAAAATGCTAGGCAGAACATTTTGGTGAGGTCATGAGGAAGAGATACATATCGAGGGATAATTTAATTCATATACCAAAAGGTGACGAAGTCCTGCATCTGCGTACGAACGAATTCAATATTTTTTTTTGAAGTGGAACCGATAACAACGGAACTGTGGAGATGGAAAGCACCGCGTTATGATTGTAATCACTGCAGATATGATTTTACTAGTCACACTGTTTTGTGGAATGGGGAAACGAGGAAACAATGGCTGTTGATTGGGAAGTGGAAGACTGAGCTATTGTTCCGAAGAAAGAGACGAATAAGCTGGTTTAGAAAAGGCAGGATTTGCACAGATCAAATCGTGTCAAAGTCTTCATGGGGAATGAGGATCTGAAATTTCGTTTGTGAGCTACTTTTGTACATTGAGTGCAGGAAGTTATTTCAAGCCTGTTCATAGCGGTTTAAAATCTTGTTATTGCTTCTCAGGTTACGCGAAACCTTACCACTCACTCTTCCATGTGTAGTATTTTGAATATAGAGTAATCCAACAGAAGAAGATCCATACAAACAGGTATTTTATTGAGCTATGGCAGTTTTCTTAAATTTAGATATCAGTACGTTACGGGCAGTGGGTGCAGATTTTTTTTTATTTCTTTTGCACAGTTTTTTCTTGAAATTCTGTATATCTTTCTTGCCATGGGCTGCTTTCCCTACTGGATCCCAAGAGCTTGTAGCATTCCGCTCTTCCAACTAGGGCAGCAGGTTGGCTATTAATAATGTTAATGACGAGCTTAATTGATCACCTTATTAGCTGGGAACTTTCAAAAGATGAACAGAATCCCAGAGCTGACTTATGCTTAGCAACACTTCAGCCAAGCAAGCACTTAGCAGCGAATACATAGATAACAAAGTATGCCATGGAGCGGAAAAACTTTGCCAAGTACATTCTCTGAACGGGTGACCAGCATTTTTATTTGCCAGAATGAGCTACGTATGCGTATCTACATGGGCTAGTTAAATAAAATGCTATTAAGCCCGAGAAAACGACCTGAAATCTTAGCTGCTGTCGTTTAATAATACTTAGTTGCTTTTTAAGTAGAGTCTCTTCTTTACGTTCAGACACTCATTTGGCTGTATTTTTTTGCAAAAAAATGTTGCCATAACGTGAGTTTCAAGGTGTTAACTTATATATATATAATATAAAAAGCCTTCTTCACAAATAATGCTGTCCACGAATATTCAAAAAGGTGGGAGAAAGTTGAACCTAACATCTCCAAGAAAGTTAGGTTGACTTTTAACAGCAAAACCGAAGTAGCGCCGAAACTTAAACCGCAGGATATATCGAAATTTATCCAAAAATTCCTAAAACACAGGAGTGAAATCTATTTTAAAATTCTGCCGAAAATAGTTTAAAGTCTGCCATAAAGTCTAAAGCTTGAATCAAAAAGTGTGTCATAAAGTCAAAAGCTTGAATCAAAGTTTCCCGGAGTACAGCATCGGGAAAACTATTCCAATCTGCATCGGATTGAAAGAACAGCACAGTCTTTCACTTTTGCTTTCAGCAATGCTTAATCCTCATTACTTCCCATTGCTCATTCCATTCGTTTCTTTTACTATTCCTTATTCTTCTCTGGATGTTGAAACACAACGGCAAATTCGCAGAACACTGATATTTTGAACATGATTCAACCGTGGTAGGGAACCAAAAGTTCCTGAACGCCACCAAGAATGCCAGTGAATAAGACAAAAAGAAAACGCGTTCTGATCCTGGAAAAATCGTTAAGGGCATTGCCCTCAGAACGCGGGAGATTCCTGTCTGCCTAACTGTTCAGTGATTATTACTATTAAATGTCAAAACTGATCATATTATTTTCTGTTTCGTTATCATTCAAAGACAGAGCTTTGAATCAGGCAAAATACAGGAAGGTAAATGGAGAAACGAAAGTTTCAAAGTACCGCCTATGCAACTGAAACCCCGCCCTCCCCACACACACAAGAGCAAGAGGGGAAAATAGAGTGAAATGATCTGTAACTTTGTTTACCACGTAGTAATTGACTGGATGCTCAACTACAATAGAAATACCAGGCATTCATTGCTTTCCGTGGACCTACTTTCGCGAGAGACTAGGAAACTTAGCCTCGATTAATTTTCGGTTGTTTGCCGTAGCGTCTGAGCCGCAGTTTAGATCTTTTCTTGCCGACTCCTTGCTCTGTGCTCTGCTCGCCTTTCGTTTCTAATTTTAATAGATATTCGTATTTCCCACTGATGACGTTGCATGCTATGACGTCAGCATCACAAGAGCACTGTCCAATAATGGTAAGAAACAGCGGATCGGCCATCTTCGAAATTTAAGAGGAGGAGGGAATGTGGGTGGGAAGATTTCCCGTGAGGAAGATAAAAGAAAAAAACGAAAGAGGAGGAAGAGGAGGAGGAGGAGGAGGAGGAGGAGGAAGAAGAAAGCCAGAATTCTGAGGAGGAGTGGAAGGAACAGGGAAGCACTGAATGCGAAGAGGCTGGGGGAAAGATGAACAAGAAGGGGACTGGGACTGGTTGGATTGGTAGAGAGGGGAGGGGGGGGAGGAGAGGGGAAGGGGGAGGGGGAGGGGACGTTGAGAGATGTTCTGTGTTGGGGCTACGCAGACGGAAACATCACCATGGTGACCGCTGTATCAAAACATGATTAGAGAGGAAACACTCTCTGCAGATGCTCAACTCGGTATAAACCCCCTTCCTTCCTGCCTACCCTCTGCCTGCCCTAACCTCTCCGGCTCTCCTATTTTAACCACCTCCCTTACCAAAGCCGTGCTCTCCTGTACCCCCGACAGCCGCCGAGTCTTCCCCTCCCCTCCCCTCCCCCTCCCCTCAGCCAGGCTGCTAGCGTTCCCCTCATTTTCCTCTCCTTACACTTAATAATGATAATTGTGCGTGTTTGTACGTGCTTTTTGGGGGCGGGAGCAGAGATAACGTAAAGGGGTGATGCCTAATGGAAGCTATGGAGCTGGGTAGGTTTGGAGAGGCTGTGTTGGATAAACACAGACCAAGGGCTTGGTTCCTCTCTCGGAGTTCGTCAAACAGCTTCACGAACTGAGCTGTCTAGTAAGAATGAGTAAATGTATTTATTGCGTGTATGTGTTACAGTATGAGAACGCGAGCCCATGTGGTATTTTATCCTAATCCTTCGGGCCAGCCCTATAAGAGCTGAACGTCAGCCCAGTGGTCTGGTTAAACTGCTGTACTTTAATACTACTACTGTCTAGTAAGACAGAATCCCACGGAGGGGAAACAACTCGGGTCTGTTAAATGAAAAATTCAGTCTGCCTCTGCCGTGAATTTGTAACTGGTTGGTAGTCGAGTGTGGTGGGTCACAGCCGAAGTTGAGTGGAGCTTGGGCCTTGAGGTAGCAGCCTCATCCCAAAAGAATGGCTAGAGCTTTATGTTACTGGAGTTGATACTTTGTAACTTGCTGAGTACATAGGAAAGAAAAATGCCAGATTGGAATGATGTAAGAATGGAAGAATTTTTGTAAAATGGAAAATAACTGTGAAAGTGATTGTTGAGGATGTCTGAAGAGTAAATCGTATGTTAAAGAATAAAAATGAATAAAAAATTAGTGAGATACTAAGGTATGCTGGTGATAATACGATTGAGTGGCTAACAGAAGTGTGGCAAGGTATGTTTGGAAAGGAAAATGTTCCACTGGAATTGTTGAAAGGAACTGTCCCTCCTTTTATACAAGGGGAAAGATGGTACAGGGAACTGTAAGAATTATACAGAAATATATGAGGTTTTGTGCAGGAAGAGTAGTGTGGGTTTCAGCAAGAAAGGCGTGGGGTTCAAGAGCTTACGTAAGGGTATGTGAGAAGTTGGAGAGCATAGGAATCGGAAGATTTCGTGTTACGGATGGAACTGAAAAAGATGTAACGTGGCACTATGGAGGCTATTGAGGTTTAGAAGATAATTTTCCGAGAACTTATTTTTGTGACAGAAACAAACCTTGTGCTAAAAATGTGTAGACCTTGGAGTGAAGTGTTTGGGTGTAAATGTGGGTGATATTCAAGGGTGTGTTATGTCTTCGTGGCTACGTAATATTTCTGTGGGTGGAGTGCTGAAAGAAGCCATAGGTTTGACAGATGTAGGTGGATGTTTGTTAGATAAGGAAAGGAGGCTTTAGAAGAGTGTGGAAATTCTCGGGTTTGCGAATGATGAGAGTGTTTGTTGGTAATTACGTTAGAAGCTGTGGAGACGGGTTAAATGGTTTCCAAGTGCAAGAGGAGAATGCTGAAGGAATAAAAACAAGAAAACTTTGTGCCTAAATGGAGGCCCAGAATGTGAACCAGCGAACGGACGGTAATAACACCACAGAAATGGTTTATTTCTATAGGTACCATATTATAAATGAATTAGATAAATGTATAATGGGGTCTACAAAATATTTGGAAAAGACGAGGACTGTCTGTCGACGCACAAGTTGGAATGTATGAAAGGAATGTTAAGAGAAATTTATTAAGTGGCCGAGTACGTGTAAGGTGGCCATGTCCTGCTGATAATCCTTCCGTTTAATAGATCTGATGCGGAAATTTTCTGAAGAGAGGTTTTGTTGTTGATTTGACATAGGATGAAAGTTTAAGTGCCATGTTTCTCTTGAGAGCTACCCTCAACTAGATGAAAGGACTTTCCGAGGATCTTGAAAATAAATGTGATATATTTATCTAAATGAAATATATTTCGAAAGAGACCTATCCTTCAAAGGCGATGGACTCCTGGATATCTATGAGAAGACAGTCGTTTGTTATTCCTCGAAATCAGAATCAAGGATCAACTATTGAAAAAGATCAGTAACATAAGCTGCTGCATAAACCTTAAGCGAAGTTCTGTCAGCAGAATACGGAAATAAATATACCTTTATCTTGAAATACCTTTCTCTTCTTATCATCTATGTTGGCAAACGATCTGATGGACCATTTCCAAAACCTCTTGCATCCTCGAGTTTTTTTATGAGCAAACTAACGCAATTGTCCATTTTCTCACTTTCGCTTGTCTACGTAGGAAGGTCACTGAGACTTTGCGTTTTCTCCTCCATACTACTGTGTCAGCAAGAATAACTTATAATCAAACTGAATTCGACTTTATGACATAATTATTAAACTCCCAGACGGCCCTTTCGTCTGTTGATAAATGGGGTTGAAATGAAATGGTTTCTCCACGTTAAAGCAAGGGGGGTACAGATGGAAAAAGGGTACGTGTGGGATCCGGTTCAGGAAAATTGGGGTTAGCTCTCAAGGAGGCAAGACGGAAGCTTTATTGAAGAGCTTGAGTTTGCGGATTTAATCATTGCACACATTTCATTATATGAGGTTTACTGTAGGCGTTACTTCAGGCTCTTTGCCGCGTGCCTTCGGCCCATACCTGTAACCCCTTTCGTGCCTTTTACTGTACCTCCTTTCATATTCTCTTTCTTCCATCTTGCTTTCCACCCCTCCTAACAAATGATTCATAGTGCAACAGCAAGGTTTTTTCTCTGTTACACCTTTCAAACTTTTACTGTCAATTTCCGTTTCAGGGCTGAATGACCTCATTGGTCCCAGTGCTTGGTCTTTGGCCTAAATTCTATATTCAGTATGTATATGTATATATATATATATATATATATATATATATATATATATATATATATATATATATATATATATATATATATATATATATATATATATATATATATATATATATATATATATATAAATATATATATATATAATATATATATATATATATATATATATATATATATAAATTATATATATATATATATATATATATATATATATATATGAATAAATATATATATATATATACTGTATATATGAATAAATGTACATGTATATTAACAAAACACTATTCCATCCAGCTCGGCGGCCTCGATTATGGTCATTGTTTAAAAATAGTTTTCATTTTCAATTGAATTTGCCTCATCTCTTTTTCCAAGCCACAGCGAGCAATAGACTATCAATAATTGCTTTCTCTCTTTCTCTCTCTCTCTCTCTCCCTATTGTTTGTAAACGCTACAGTATGCTGTTTTTTCATGCAGTGGATGAACTGATTGACTGTGTGCCTGTACGTTTCCAGTTATGATCATATGATTATACTGTAACAAATGAACGTGGGATAGTTAGCGAGTACTTGTATAGTAGATATAGCCCAATGTCCTATATATATATATATATATATATATATATATATATATATATATATATATATATATATATATATATATATATATATACATATATATATATATATGTGTATACATATATATATGTATGTGTATATATATATATATATATATATATATATATATATATATATATATATATATATATATATATATATGTCAGACAGGTTATACGTTTGACGCTACTCTTTCTGAAAGGGAGGGACGTCTGGTGAGAAAATATATGTATATCTATTATTGTGGATGTGTGTTATTAACAAGTGCAATTGACTTCTTCATATTTTTTTGGGATAGCCTTATCTTTACAAAGGCTGAATCCGTAAAGGTTGAGTCTGCCGTTTAGTAGGTTCGATTCCACTAAAGAGATGGGCATTGGGCATCTTCATTTGTTGGTTTTCGTAGTCAGGTCGTGCAGTAATAAGCGTATCCGGAGAACGTATCGAGAGGCTATCACTGTGGCTATTATTATTCCATTATGT
>NC_089743.1:88462470-88497470 GCF_040412425.1 Macrobrachium rosenbergii | reverse complement strand
TTGTAGAATACGTCTCTATATAGGGGGCATACCATGCGATATTCATAGATCAAGTCTGTGTGGAGGGACTAGCATTGTATATCTTGAGGCGATGTAGGTAACGACTCTCGATAAAGGCATGATTTTCTATTTAATCTGATGGAACCATACAACATGTATCTAGGTAGTGGAACGCCATTTTGTATTTAGAGCCATTTCCGGATTGGGCATACCATTTTGTATTTTAGAGCAGTTTTAAAATGTATTGCAGGACTGGGGAACGCCATTTCGTATTTTGGGGGAATTTAAAATACATTTCTGGGTCAAGGTATGTTATTTTACATTTTGATGCAACATAAATTGCATCTGTGGATAGGGTGCACGGCATTTTGTATTTTTAAGCAACAAAGAAAGCATCCTTGCAACGTGGGCCGCTACTGGGATATATTTCCAGACGAGGCCACGTCACATTAATTTTTTTTCTCTTTTTTACATTTTGTCATAAAGTAAGTCGGTGGGACGGCACCCCCATGCCTTTTAAGGGTGGGTCAGTGTGACGGGCACCCTAATTCCCTGTTCTGGGTCAGGCTCGAAGATTGAAGAAAAAGAAAGGGCTTAACACGGACAAAAAGAGTTGGTGGACCCGCTTCTTACAGGAAGAAAAGTTTGAAAGGCAGGAAAAACAGGAGCAGGAAGAGGATTCCAAAGCCTGACAAAAGAAGGAAGATAACGGTCTCTGAACTTTGTAATCTGAGTCCAAGAAGAATGACTGATGATCGTTACAGCGGTAGCAGCAGTGTCCCTTCGGTTCTGGAGAATTTTCGTATTCCTCCGGTCTTACAAAGAACTGGAGGAAATGAAAGTGCTGTCTCTATATGATGAGTTTTCTCTCCATTTTCATATTTGTTCTGTATTGTGATTTTCAATTTGACTTCGTCATTTTTCTATCAGGCGTTTCATCGGCACAAGAAAGTACTTTTACAAATTTTGCGTTAAGACATTTTGTGGAGCAGCGTATGGAATTCAAAAATCCCCTTCTGATGACTTCTTGATTACGGGAAGGCATATGACAACGTCTACAGACCAAGATGGAATGTCTTGCGTCACCATGACAATCCATTTAAATATATAAAGCTAACTGAAATTATCCTAACCCACGAGCGAAGTAGGTGCAAGGTTAATTTTGATGGGGTCTTGTGAAGTGAATTTGCAGTAAACAGTGGGATTCTACAGTGGAATATTCTTTCACCTTTGGTGTTTCCCCTTCTCATAGATTTTACATATATTTATATATATGTATGTACTGTACTATATTTATGTATATGTATAGTAAAGTTCGTTTATAGCGAATTCCATGGGTCTGTCGTCTGCAATTCGTTATAGGCATCATTCGTTATAAAAGGACATTTACTGCGGGAGCTGTGTTAGTAGGTCCCGTGTGCACTTTCACGTCACCTCAGTTTGACTTTTGATATTGTAAGTATGATGTCTCAGGATAATATAAAATGAGGTGGTGCGTTTAACCTCATTGTCGTTGGTCCGCCATATTGAATCAAAGATGGCGGTCATTTTGGACACTGTCTGCAGGTGGGTCAACAACGAATCTTTGCAGAAATCTTGAATAATGATTTTCTCTGGCACTGTAAACTAATTTTACCTGACCAATCTAACAAACAATAAGCAAAGATGCACCAAATATCAAAATCGAAGGTCAAACTGAGGGTCATGAAAGTGCACGTGTGACCTCACTCAGCTCACGGGGTAAAAATGTAGGTACATTTCTATGATTACATCAAAAGTGATTCAGCAGTGCCGTCCTTATAAAAAATTGCTTTTATCCTCTACTTCCTGTTAGAAATGTAAAAAGAATGTCTGACAACTCATCTGGCCCATCATCTACAATGCCGCTCATTCATGATGAGAAGAGCAGAAATTTGAATTTAAGTAATTTGTCAGCATGTAAAGACAGGCAAGCAAACTGACTGGCACCCATGACAGTAGAAATGTTTTCATAGACTTCAAAAATACTGCAGGATTGCCTGTTGAAGAACATATCTGAAATGACCTGTCAAAAATCCAATATCATGTCAAGACATGCTATGCTGCATACGAAAGAAGAGGCGAGAGACATTCGCAAAAACAGCCAACATGCAAACGAACTCCTGAACCATCTACTGAATCACCTTTGTCAAGTCCTGAGAACCTCCAGAAAAGAGCGAAAACAGCAGTTGCTTCGAATTCCAAGGAAAAACCATGCATTATCTGTAACCAAATAAAATGTCAGGGCGATACTAAAAGATATCGCATTTGCGATGAAATGCTAGCAAAAAACTTAAAGCTACTGCTTTCAATAAGGACAGTGTCCACAACAGAACAGTCCTCTTCCAAAAGACTGCTGGCGATGTTTTTGTATGTATCACAAGAACTGCCTGCACAAATACATCAAACAATTTCAGCGAGATGTGGAATCTCTGATGGCATTTGAAAAGCAAGATGAAAGTTCACAGATGGAAAGGGCGTTCAAGGAACTGATGAACACCACTGAGATAACACATCAGACCTCCACCAGACCAGATTAATTATGACTTAGATAAAGAGACTATGCTCACTTAAGAAACTTTGATCTTCAAACTTTGCTAAGATCTGAAATAACGCCAGCCTCTTGATTTTGCTACTGAACTAATGAAATTACTTCCTAAGGAGACACATCATCACTATTATCAACTGTGTAACGTCGAAGCATTATCATAGACTTCATGGGGCATGCCAGCAAAGTTCCATTGAAGCAAATGAAATTGAAAACATACTGCGACTTTGCACCGAATCTGTGGAATTCGTTTCAGTCTCATTCAAGTACATGCAGTCGCACTGACATTGTATTTGATTTGTACAAGGATTGGAGTAGTAAAGGCAGTGAGCGTGATCGAAGAAAGAGATCAGAAGTGTTAGTAACGTACATGTTTAATCGAAGAAAGAAATCAGAAGTTGTAGTAACGTACATGTCTAACTTGGATCAGCCTTTACCCGTTGAGATGGAAAAGTTTTGGGCCCTCTCGGAGAACAAGGTTGCATTTCAACGTGTTTTCATTCAATGGATCAAGGAAAACGTTATCAACAAATGTCTCCTCTTGGGTGGATTACATACAGTGAAACAATGTGTTTCAGTATCATAAATGGATCAATCAAAGTTGAGCGACAACTTGCATGCTCTCGTGAGGTTCATATAATGTTTCACGTTAACCATGCTGTCAAAGTTGGGAGATTTAATAGCATTGTCATTGCATCTCCAGACACTGATGTATTTGTGGTTCTGCAATACACCACTATAGTAAATTGAGGAACTTTTAACTTGGAGGAACTCTGGTTCATATCTGGCCTCAGTCAATCTGGAGGTGTAGTTCCCATTCACGACTCGGTTAGGACCATAGACTCAGATCTCGTAGATATATTGCCTGCTGTCCATGCACTCACTGAAAGCGACACTACTAGCAAAATAGGTACGAAAGCAAAAGCTTACAATCTCCTGTGCAACTTTGGAAAAGAAGAAATTAGTGATGAGATCATTGCTAATGCTGAGAAGTTCCTTCTCAAATGCATAACGTCATGTGATGTTGAGAGTTGTGATGAACTTCGCTTCATCATTTATCATTACAAAACATCATCAGTATGATTTAGAGCGATTTTCTCCTACATCTGCTTGTAATCAAGCAGCATATTGTAAGGGCCTACCTACAGTGCTACATGTGGCTTCATTCTCCATTCACTGAAGACATTCAGCTGAATCCTCTTGGCTAAGGATACATATTTGCTGATGACGAACATTTTTTACCAGTAATCCTGTCAGAAGCACCCATTCCAGACGAGTTCCCAGCTCCTTGTAACTGTTTAAAGTGTGTCCGACCAAAAGTTTGCTCGTGTCGACGGAGGGAAATTGCATGTTGCAGTTTTTGCAAATATGAAGCCAATTCATTTTGCAAGAATCCGCTGAATCCAGAACAACCATGACAGGACTGAGAAGGACATCAATAACACCAGGAAGTGTCTTGTATGCACATCAAATGGTGTTCAGTTTTCTGTTTGTATTGCTATTAGCGATGAAGTTTACATGTGGAGTTACACGTTTTTTTTGTGAAAATACTTTGTTTTGATGTTTAGTCAAAAATTATCAGATCATAGGAATACGAGGCTTAAAATTTCCAATTTGTCTTTAGAATCCCATTTTAGCCCTTCAATTCTAAAATAATATTATCATCAAATTTATTACAAAGTAATCATTACTGTATTTGCGGGACTCTATTTCTGTAATATCATAAGCCAGGACCCAAAATGGCCGCCATTTGTAATTCAATATGTGTCGAAAACTTTGAAATTTTTCTGGTAGATTCATTTTAGGCCTCAAATTCTCTTAGAATTTTATTCAGCATCAAATTTTCTTTCGAACAAGATATAACATGACCATGATTGTAGAATATACAACTGCGCTATTTAGCTCCAGGGTCCAAAATGGCCGCCATCTTTGATTCAATATGGTGGACAAACGCCCATGAACCCCGACATGCCATCTCTTAATAAATGCTCCAGAAAAATCATATTTACTGTATCAAAAGTCAGAATGAGGTGACATACAAGTGCACGCAGGACTTTACACAGCTCCTAGAGAATACTGGAAATGATTGGAGTACCTCCCGTATTTTGATACAGAATGAAATCCAGACGATAAAGTATCGATCCTCCTAAGTATATCAAGATTTATAATACATTTCGATGAAAGTTATTGTTAGTTTAAGAATTGGATATGTATTTTAATGTTTATAACAAAATTAAAGTCATGTTTGTATTTTTTCTTTATTTAAAACATTTAAATGAGATTAAGTTGTTACACAATGTACACAGTGTCCGGGGTAAGTGTAATACGTGTACATGAGAATTTTATTATGCTTCAGTTGGTTGTGTATTTAACGTAATAATTTTTTATTTGTGTGAAGAAACAAATCTGTTGACACGGATTCACTTGGAATAATAAGAAAGAAACACAGCATATTAATTTGAAATGTTTTCATTATGCATTACATAAAAAACAACAAAAAGTCATAAGCAATTAAAATTAGCAAACAAGCACTAAGCAGTTAAAAAAAAATTTTTCCCCTATCATTTCATGCACAAACAGTTTTAAGAATTAAACACTATTGTATCGCAAAAAACATGGCCGTCTTGCGGCAAAACTTTTTCATAACTGACAAAGACAAAATTAAGAACAAACTAATAAGTGTTTGATATTTATTTAACAATAAAATTATCACTTCGTTGCAACAGGTATTTTTTACCAATAAAACTGTCACAGAAACGCAACAAGTAGTTCGTTATATACCTGATTTCGTAATAAAGAATTCGCTACATGCCAACAATTTTAAGTTCATTTATTTGAATTGGGACCGGGGATTTCACTTTATTCGTTATAAGCCTGAATTCGCTACAAGCCTGTACGCTATAAACGAACTTTACTGTATATACACACATGTATGTATATATGTGTATGTATATATATATATATGTGTGTGTGTGTGTGTATAAAATGTGGGTGTGTCTGTATATGATTCATGGCTTTTCTACTTTTTAAGTGTTCTGGGTATACGGAATTAATCTTTGTGCCAGCAGCTAATTGTAATAAAGCTCGACTTGATTTTCCCGTCGGTAAAACTTATTAATGGAAGGAATCCTTACTGTATACTCTTCAGCATTATAACTTATTCAATCTCAGAGGTTCCCGTGAAGTATCTGGGTATATTCTTCATGTGACTTATAGTACTTATTAATAATTTTGTTCAAATATGATAACGTATATCTATTTTCAGTTCATCTCTTTCCCAGTGGCAGTTACCATGTGTCTTTAATGTGCTCTGAAGAATCTCTAAATCATTATTCCCATAGACATTCCTAGATTCCTACCAATCTTTTGAGCGCATCCTGCTAACGTCCATTCTGTACCTCCACTGACTCGCCTCGTCTCTCATCTGGTGTGTTTATAATATACTGTATATATATATGTGTGTATAGCCTATATATGTGTGTGTATGAATGTGTGTATGTGTATGTAAATATATGCATAAAAATGCTTACACCACATCGTCGAATGATTGACAAGCTTGTCTTTATATAAAGAATTATGCTATTCTGCGTTCAGATCAAATAAACGAAAGGGGGAAAACCCATTTTGCTTCTCCCGACCTAACCTGTGAACTAGGTACGCGGAGCTAGTCGACAGTAGTGGGTCGTAATCAAGAGTTGAGATGGGAAAGATGCTGGCAATCACAGCTCTTGAATAATCGTTGAGGAACTGAATAGTAACCCGTCTGATCCAACCCGACTAAGACTAATAGGCATAAAAGTGAAGCCAAAAAGCCTTATATATATATATATATATATATATATATATATATATATATATATATATATATATATATATATATATATATATATATAATATTAATTTTTATGGTAACATTAACAGTGCTTGAATGCTATGTGTGTGTGTGTGGATGTTTTTAATGTATTTAAATACCAATGTACGACAAGTCACAAAAAGAGCAAACGTTAGAAATAAGCATATTTAGCGCTCATGTGGATTTGACACTGATTCCGCAATTGGGAACACATGATGTGATGGCGATTCATAGTATTGATTGGACGCTAATAAAGATTTAAGTAAGGGAGGTTTTATTGCGGCCATTAAAGTTCCTTATATCGCATGCCACTGCAATTACACAAAAAGAGCCTGGTATTATTTCAGCAATCTGTGCTTCGGTCCGTCAGAGGTGTGCAGGAAATTCTGGCCACAAAAAACGTAAAATGGCGTTGATAATCTCTCTTTCGTGGCAATAACATTAATGTATAATCGTGTGAACAAACGGTTTATATTTAATCCATATTTTCATTACATTAACTTCCATTTATTTGTCACGGAAAAACTTTTTAATCACCTTGAAGTCTGCGGTAATCGTGGTTGTTATTGGTTGGGTGTTCGGGGACATTTTTCTCTCTATACATTCATATACCATTTTCTTTCTTTCGCTTGACGCTAGAAGGGGGTTAGCCCCCTGCTTTGTCAGCGCGTCTTTAGGTGTGAGGTTGTCAGGCCCACTCCCTTTTTCTTGACCAGAGCGGTCACTGGTACCTATTTACTTCTGGATGTACTGGTATACTGGTTGACCTTAGTCCAGGCGCGATCTATGCACTTTGGATGATTGTCCATTATATAAGGTGGGGTTGGCTGATTGACTGATTGAATGTTCTCCGGCATATATAAGGTGGGAAGTGGGGCCAGTGCATTCTGACACACACACACACGCGCACACACACACACACACACACACACACACACACACACACACATATATATATATATATATATATATATATATATATATATATATGTGGTGTGTGTATACTTATTGTCTAGTGGCCACGTTCCCCAGCGAGGCGGGACATTGATAAATCCCACTGTGTCTCTTTTATGGCCGGGGTAGTGAATTAGGTAATCCACTTCAGCCGCTTCGGGACTTCATGTACACAGCTGTCAAACTAATCGTTCCAATCGGCTACCTTATTATCACAGTTCATAGTACAGTATTTATATTTTATAACTTAAAGAGTGAATTCAGTACCACTCATGGCGAGGATACGGGTTCATTTCAGTAAAACCTCAGCTTGAATCGCAGATTTTTAAATCTCTAAATTAACTGTAGCAAGTTAGACATCGTACAAGAGGTGAGAAAATAGCCTACTCGAATAGTTTTCGTAGCTTACACAATCTGACGTCCCAAAATAGATTTTCGTGCTGCCTCGTTACGGCAAATCACATTTCCACACCCCTATTACCATTATGCATTCCTTTAATGGTGTAAATGCATATCAGTAATATCTGCGACAAGGATTCTCGCGTCACGTCAGCGTAATTTGATTCATCGTGGATTTTGCAATCATCTAATTTGCATATCTCTGCAGGAATTACGTTTGAGGGCGCCGTCTGTTCCATACATTAGTTCCTTAACCTGTTGTTATTCGTCCCTTGATGAAATGCAAAGACCAGGTGAACAGCCAACTAAGAGGCCCGTCTACTTCAGTCCTGTAGTAGTAATGAAAAGTCTGGGAATGGGAAATCCGGTCGGTTTTAGCCATGAACGAAGTGACGGACATGCTCTTAAAAGTTGAAGGGTTTTAAGAGTCTGGAAGATGAAGAGAAGGAAGAGAATTCCAGAGCATGGGGATGGGGGAATGAAGGGGAAAAATCGATACTGAAAAAAGTGAGTGACTAAGGGAACGGTGACTGAAATATTACTTTCAAGAGAGAGAGGGATGGTGGGAGGAGAGAGGAGACGCCACCTTCCAGCAGGGGAAAGAGATTGGAGACAAAAAATAGTGGCTAGGAATTTCGTTCAACTAATTGCCTTTGAATTAGTAGTGGTAGAGGCACTGAAGATGAGGTCCCATCCATAATGTAATCAGTGAGCAGTAACGTCAGTGTAAGTGGGAGGGAAGGGAAAAAACGCACAGCTTGTAAACTCTACACTCAACCTCTTAGAGAGAGATTTAGCCATTTGAATTGTGGGCTCTCCTTGATCTGGTATGTGTACAGGAAGTATTTATTCATTAGCTGATATAAACTAATATCCTTGGTGGCCGAATGGTTTAAGAGTAATCATACCTCAACGTATCGTACATGGGTTGGAACATCGCTAAGGATTGTAGAGTCTTCATAGAATTTCCGTCCTGTTAAGGCTTGAAGTTAAGAGTTCAATGTGGGCCATTGAATATATATATATAATATATATATATATATATATATATATATATATATATATATATATATATATATATATATATATATATATACATATACATACAGAGTATAATAATTATATATTCCGTGAATATATAATACATATATATATATATATACATGAATATACATTTATATAATTTTAATGCACATGAATGAAACATGCGTGCGAGCGAACGTGAATTTACATAAGGATATGTGTGCGAGAGGTGAATTAACAGAGCATGCCTTTAATAAATGCTGCGCGTACTGATTACATTTGTAGCCCAAATAAGTATTGCATCTTGGTATTTCAGAGCCTTTAGTAATGTAACGTTATGCAGTCGCTAGAACCTTTGCCCAAGAGCACCATAAGTGAACCAAAAAATTCTACATATTGCCTTGGTGTAGCCGGCGCTGCCCAACTCTCACTTTTACCTTTCAACATTAAAATATGAGAACCCGGGTTCCAAGAAACGTTGGGTTGGGATGGGCATTTGGGATCTGGAGCATTTAGGCGAGTGTAAGCGAAGTGTGGAAACAACGTCGAACTCCTCAGTTCGAGAGGCCTTTATTCCTCATACCGTTGGACTGTGGAAAAGTCTCCCTGACGATGTTGTGAAATTGGAACTTCAGAAGTTCGAGCGAAGATGCGACGCATTTCTACCCCGAAACAATTCTCTTTGTATTTTAATAATTCACTTGCATTTTTATCTATTTATTATTTTATTTGTTGCTTTATATTTTCTTGTTCAATAACTGATCTCGTTTTATGTATTTCCTATTACCCTCTGTTACCTTTTTCGGTTGAACATCATGTTCTTTGGAAGCCTCAATTTCATGTCAGTGGCTCCTGTCGGCTTGTTCCATATGACTTGGATTCATGTTCTTAATAATAATAATAATACAATGCGCAACTGGAATACAGTACTTACAAGCTGTGGGATAAGACTAGCAGAGGTTAACATCAGGAGAGGGATCTTTCAAGGCGACTCATTGTCTCCACTACTCTTCGTAGTAGCCATGATTCCCATGACAAAAGTACTGCAGAAGATGGATGCTGGGTACCAACTCAAAGAAAAGAGGCAACAGAATTAACCATCTGATGTTCATGGATGACATCAATTTCATGGTAAGAGCATCAAGGAAACAGATACCCTAATCCAGACTGTAAGGATTGTATCTGGGGAAATCAGGATGGGAGTTTGGAATAGATAAAATGCGCCTTGGTCAACATACAAAAAGGCAAAGCAACAAGGACTAAAGGGATAAAGCTACCAGACGGAATAGCCTAAACACATTGTTGAGACAAGATACAAACACCTGGGAATAGTAGAAGGAGAGAATATAAAACACCAAGAGATGAAGGACACGACCAGGAATGAATATATGCAGAGACTTAAGGCGATACTCGAGTCGAAACTCAACGCCAGAAACATGACGAAAGCCATAAACACATGGGCAGTACCAGTAATCAGATACAGCGCAGTAGTGGAGTGGACAAAGGCTGGAGTCCGCAGCATAGACCAGAAAACTAGGAAACACATGACAATACACAAAGCACTTCACCCAAGAGCAAATACAGACAGATTATACATAGCACGAAAGGAAGGGGGTAGAGGGCTCCTAAGCATAGAGGACTGCGTCAACATCGACAGCAGAGCACTAGGCCAATATCTGAAAACCACCGAAGACGAGTGGCTAAGGAGTGCATGGGAAGATGAACTGATGAAAGTAGATGAAGACCCAGAAATATGCAGAAACAGGAGAATGAAAAACAGAGCAGAGGAATGGCACAACAAACCAATGCACGGACAGTACATGACACAGACTAAAGAACTGGCCAGCTGCGAAACATGGCAATGGCTGAGAGGGGAGGAGAACTCAAGAAGGAAATAGGAGGGAATGCTAGCTAGCAGCACAAGATCAGGCCCTAAGAACCAGATATGTTCAAAGACCAATAGATGGAAATAACATCTCACCCATGTGCAGGAAGTGCACTTAGACTAGTGTGATAGATAATGCCCCTTGCAATGAGGGTACACTCACAGTTTATGACACTTCACATTTTATGTGTATAGTGTTAATATTTATTTTGCCTGCATTTAGAAGTCAGATGTTTACTGTTGTTATTTGTTATTTATTACACATGAATGTTCAGTATAACTCCTGTCTTTGCCAAGTTTATTTCATAATAAAATAGACGACAAGTTTTCGGGGCACTTTCACGAACAGATTGTCCCAGTAGTGCCTGAAGAATTTTATGTAGCCTAGTGACTGTTTTTTCTTTTGATTTGGGTCGCACGAGCAATGAATTAGACTTGAGACTGTTGGCCACAAGATAACTGTAAAGGTTATCTTAAACGGGAGGCCCAGAATGTACTAATTTACTGTTGTTTGTTGTTTTTGGTTAAGCTGGAGTTATGATTTTGATCGTGTGTGGCTGTTAAAGTTCTTACAATAACAGTGCTGGGGACGACCCAGACGACACAGTACATGCGACTCAGGTGACTCACAAGCTCATGTTGTGAGGGTGCTTCTTGATGACTGCCGACCTTGGTGGTTAAACCAAGGTGCGGCAGCAGATTGCTGACTGACAATTAATAGCTGTCCAGCCTCATGAACTTTACTTTGTTCCCATTTTTACATGAGATATGTCCTATGATTCTAGAAATGAGGCCCTGTGGTCTTCTTCAACTTCTTTATAATTAGTAATTAATGTTCTTTTATTGTTACAATTTCAAGATGTAACTGTATATTTTACCGAACTTCATTATTTAACCAAACACTGAGAATAGAGTAGATTTAGGGATTAGGTCAGACTAGCTTGTATTCTTGCAAGGCGTCTTGATGTCTTTAATACCTGTTTTCTACGGGAGCTTGACTTCATTAAACCTTGCTGACCAGGACACATTGGTGACATTTATTCTTACTGTTTAAAGTAGCTCTAATTTCATCACTTCCTGCTGTCCAATAGGTTTGACATATTAAGCCCAGCTGCCCAGTGTAGCTATAGATGTCTAATATCTCTGTAGCCCATGGTAGCTTGACTTCTAATATGACTTCTACTATGCCTGTTGACCAGCTTTACTTCATCAACCCCTGATATCCAAGGTCAACTGAGTTGTAATACCCCAGATGTCCAGAGTAGCTTGACATCTATAATACCCCTGCTAACCAGGGTAGATTAAACTGGAAGTGAATGTTAGCTGGCGTGTGACGTGAAAGTATATGGATGAATTATAATATTGTTTAAGTGAAGATGAATAATACTAAAAATGTTGAAGGAGTAAGTAGCAAAGAAGTGAATTCAGTAGAGTATCATTGTGTCAGAATGAATGAAAAGACAATATCAACAGGTGTCAGAGGGCTTGCATGTACATTAATGCAGCAGTATATGAAAGGGTATCGACTTGTTTCTGTCAGTGATGCTTGTGTAGGTGTATAAAGTGGATGTCAGTTCTTGGAAGTTTGTAAATGATTTTAAGCCGGGATTCATCAGCTAAAGATTTCTCGATTTAGAAGATACAACACCACATATATATATATATATATATATATATATATATATATATATATATATATATATATATATATATATATATATATATATATATATATGTGTGTGTGTGTGTATGTGTATGTGTGTATACATACATACATAATTCATAAGTAATTTAAGACTGAAATGAGGATAAGGCGTGGGTGAGGATAAGGTGTGGGAAGTAACTAGCGGTCTGCTGAGTTTTGGGTCTAATATTTCCCCATGTGCAGTGGTAGGCAATCTTGAGTAAATTGACCAGAAAACAAGTCATCTTTGTATCGTTTGTCCCCATGGAGATCTGAATGCAACAAGAGGGGGTTGGGGGGGGGAGAGCAAAACTCTTATTACCCCACCCCCAAATCCCCCTTAGTGTAGTGGCAGCGGCTAACTCCGGGCACCCTATAATGTTGCTAAATTGAGAATACTAATTAATCTCATAATGATTTTGAATCGCGACAGTTTTTGAATTTTACACACCCGCACAGGTGTGTATTTCAAAACTTTATTGTTTTCATTATACATTAGTCTTCGTCCAAACAAACGGGATCCTAAACGGTGTGATTATGAAGTAATCATTCTACAGAAGATTATTATAATCGCCCTTAATCAAGATTTCTATAAGCTGCCTATTCACTTGATTTTTCGTCAGAGTGATGTGGCTTAAATATAATATTCTACAGCGATTTCTCCAATGACGTACGGACGAACGCACGTCAAAGAACAAAGATGTCGACCTATTTAAAAAAAACACTGATAATACGAATAGAATCAATTGTAGTACCGGCATCAGTTCAAACCGGAGCTTATGATGGGAAAGGATGTAACCCCTTTCAGCTTTCCCACCTTATCTGTCGAGTAGGTTCACAACTACAACTTGAGGTGTTATGGCTACACCTAAGAACCAGTCGGTAGCAGTCGTGTTTGTCGTGTTTGAATCTGCTGGAGGAAGGTTGCTTCGTAATTCATGTTCTTTGGACATCTTGTTATAATTGCATGCTCATATTTCAGATGGTAAAAAATGTGTACTTAATCTCCGTAACATATCATTAAGATTTATCGAAAGTATTTAAAGTATATTTGGGGAAATAGAATATTCATTTAGCCAACAGAACACACACACATATATACACATACATATTTATTATAATTTATATATATATATATATATATATATATATATATATATATATATATATATATATATAATATAAATATTAAATATATATATGTATGTAATGCAATAATATATGAGCGTGCGTGAAAAAAAGGTTCTACTAAAGCCCGTTCTTCCACGTAAATGTGAAACGACGACGAAAATATAACACATCCTTGTCTGAGACCTGATGTTGTGTTACCTACTCACATCATACACACGCATAACTTAATCATACCTAGTGCATACACGTGTTTCCCATTTCGTAACCAATACCACTGCGGATGTCATCATCATCATCATCGTCATCAGCAGAGCAGCAGGCACGCAATCAATTGTATTTTGCTCATTAGTGCCCGGCCTCCTCTTGGTAACGAGCATGATCTTAAGACATTGATTTGGAAGAGACTGGTGGGAAAGGATGTTATAGCACTTTTTTTTTTATAGAAGACAAGAAGGCGCGAGGATGTTGGGGGGGGGGGGGATGTCTTCAACTTCGTGCTGAGTAAATCTGAATGGAAAGACTAATAATAAGATTCGTCTCTGTACAACCTGCAGATGTAACTTCTGAGAGAAATGATGGTTTTTCACAGAAAAATATAGATACAGAGACATATGTTCAAGAAGTGGCTCTTACTTTGTCGGAAATTTGCTCAACTTTTTTACAGTAAATTAAATGTAAAAAATTTGGCTCCTAGTTATTCCAGAAAACACTACTGCTTTTGTAGATATCAGACCATCATTTTGCCCCGGGCTGATTGAATGGTTAAGGGTAGCATGACAGAATAGACGCTCAGTGCAGGCATACAAGAGGATGGATATGGTAGCCAAGTAGAAAATGAAAGAGAAAGAGAAGCCAAGTAATATAATATAAGGGAGAAGATAAACAAGAACGTAAGGAGGAAGAAAACGTTGCTCTACATACAAATAAATGCAAAGAAGGTTAATGAACAAAAGGACCCCTGTTTACAAGATGCACATGGAAAGCTGCTGTTTCCAGTGAATCCAGCCTTGAGTCGATGGAATGAACTATTTTAAAGATTTATTGAATGTGGAGGTTGAAGAGGTGCAGAGTTGAATGACTCAAGAGGGGAAAGGATTAGTATGAGTTGAATGATAGTGGAAGTGACTGCAGAGGACGTAAGGGGGCAATTAAGAAACTGGAGAATGGAAAGACCCCAGGTATTGTTGAAATTACAGGTGAAGTGCAGCAGTACGGTGGTGATAGTCTGAGTGGCTGACCATTGATTGTAAGGCATGTCTGGATGAGGTAAAGGTTCCGAGGAATCGGTACGAATAATCATTGTAACAGTGTATTAAGGTGAATGTGATAAGATGACCAGAAATTATAGAGGCATGGCATTACTTAGTACTTAGTATACCAAAGATGTTGTATGGCAGGATATTGATGAAGAAAGGGAAGACTAATAACAGACTGACAGGGATGAACGGAGTTGAGAAATTTTGGTGTAGAAGGTAAGTTGCTGAGTGATTCAACTTTCAAGCCACTGTGCCATTGCAAGTCCTGTTGATCCCAGAGCTAGGGGTGTGGAAGAGATAGATTTTGCTTTGCACTGTGCCTGTGAAGTTACTAGTGGTGTAATTTGTAGCACAGTATTGTACCTCACTGTAACATTTTCAGAAAAGAAAAACGATAAAACAAACTTCTTAATGAGTTGAAAATCGCCGAAAATGATGCATGAGTGAGTCCTAAGACTCTGGTGTTGAATTTTGGATGACGCGTCAGTGTGTCACAAGTGAACCAAGGATTAGAAAGCCCTTGTGATGGTGTTGAATTTTGGATGACGCGTCAGTGTGTCCAAGTGAACTAAGGGGTAGAAAACCTTTGCGATGGGAGAGAAGAATGTGTTACCATATGTAAATGGCATAGTGAATGTTTTCGTGCAGACGGGATTCCTAAAAATGAGGATGTATGTTTGTAAAGTTGTCGAATATCTTTTAAGGACAGGGTGATGTGAAAAATCAGGTAGATGTAGGAGAAAAAGAAAGGTTGGAATAAGAATGTTAATTGTGGATGGATTGTGCTATGGTTGAAGAGATACAGTATTTTTTGGGAAATACTGAGGAGAAAGTGCTAGGCAAGTGAAAGAGTTTGAATGGGTTGCAAGAGAGGGAAACTTGATTATAAATGTGAGCAAGAGTAAGGTTATGATGGTGAATGGAAACTAGGAATAATGGATGTTAATATGTATGATGGAAGAATGAAAGTGGTTGATCCATATAAGCATTTTTGGGTAAATATTATGGATGATGGTACCATAAGGGAAGAGGTGAATCACAGAATAGCTGAAGGAAAGTAGGTAGCAACTTGAGTGTAGAACATTAGATAGACTTGAATGATCTATGGATGTCAGTGGGAATATATGAGTATGACTGGATTGTTGAGCCAGCGGTCCTGTGTGGATGTGAAGAGTAAGGTGTAAGCTGGTAAGATTATTAATTTATTTAGTATATATGGTGTATAGAGAGTTGCAAGTGTCAAAAATATAGAAATACTAAGAAGTGGTAAAAAGGTTGGCATCGGAGAAAGCATGGATCGGTGGTTTGAAATACTTTGGTCACGTAGGGAGAACAAATGAAGACAGGGTGGAAGTCTTAGAAGGAAATAGAACAGCAATACTTAGAAAGGCTGGATAGATGTTGTGGAAGAGGTATTGATAAAGGGTTATAATATCCAGGACGCTCGCGAGTGCTTTCAAGATAAGAGGTGAATGGCTTGAGCCCTCTGTGTAGGCGTATGAAGCGATCGGTGTTGTGGACTGGTTGTAGTTGTGGATGTTGTATTAAGGGAGACAGATTAGAGTTTTTTTCCCCCCTTGGAGGAGTGGTGTCAGTAGGGTACAGCCTTCTGGTTTCTCAACAAGCATTAGCAGCTGGATAGTGGGGCGGTTGTGTGGGAGCCAACGTGGGCCGAGCACTATACCATCAGTCCAAGGCGCCTGCTTGGTTGATTGCGTCTCAAAAATGGGGATGATGGGGTCGCCGCGCCTCTCTCTCTCTCTCTCTCTCTCTCCTCTCTCTCTCTCTCTCTCTATATATATATATATATATATATATATATATATATATATATATATATATATATATATATGGTTACTTGTCAACAAAATAGGTTTATCTTATGCAAGCATTAATGTCAGCGTAACATGACATATGAGGTTTCATTATAAACAAATGGAAATCTCTATCTCGTGTGGTGTTAATTTACATAAAGTTATATGTCACAGTAGACTTTTCATTAATTTTGAATTACACTGCTCTCTTCCACTTTAATGATTAAAATGTTCCTAAGGTTTTTTGCCCACAAGGTTATAGTCTCAGATTCTCTAACTGGGTACTTTCAAGTGCTGTGTATGATCAAATAATATATATATATATATATATATATATATATATATATATATATATATATATATATATTATATATATATATACATATATATATATATATATATATATATATATATATATATATATACATATATACATGTATATATTTCTATATACACTTAGTTTGATTTTTTGGATTCCTTACTTATATGAAAACAACGTGAATTTCGTTTTGCAATGATTCTTGCAAGCCTAAGAATTTTGAATATCGGTAATGAAATAATTATAAGTAATGGAAAACATAGTTGGGCATCATTTTCTTTTACCTTATTCCTCAGTGGGCAGAGATATTGTTTCTGATATATGGACGAGTTCAAATCACTGAAACACTAAACAACTTTGGTAAAAGCATGAATGGATCTGTGTGTGGCGAGTTTGAGACATACAGTCATACATTTAAGGAAAGTATAACTTTTGACCTATTTAGATTCCAGAGAGGTTTTACCAGTATTATTGTTTGTATGGACTTATCTGAAGAAATGTTAGATTGCAGTGGTTCTGAAGAAATGTTAGATTGCAGTGGTTCTGAAGAAATGTTAGACTGCAGTGGTTCTGATGAAATATTAGACTGCAGTGGTTCTGAAGAAATGTTAGACTGCAGTGGTTCTGAAGAAATATTAGACTGCAGTGGTTCTGAAGAAATTTAGATTACAGTGGTTCTGCAGAAATGTTAGATTGCGCTGGTTCTGAAGAAATGTTCGATTGCAGTGGTTCTGAAGAAATGTTAGACTGCAGTGGTTCTGAAGAAATGTTAGATTGCAGTGGTTCTGCAGAAATGTTAGATTGCAGTAGTTCTGAAGAAATGTTAGATTGCAGTGGTTCTGCAGAAATGTTAGATTGCGGTGGTTCTGAAGAAATGTTCGATTGCAGCGGTTCTGAAGAAATGTTAGATTGCAGTAGTTCTGAAGAAATGTTAGATTGCAGTGGTAAATAACTTACCTCATACGCGGGTTGGGTTATGAAGGAAGGGGGCAGACTTGTTACTGTCTTATTGGTTCGTTCATGACATGTACGGCATTAGACTAATGTCACGGTTGCCATCACGCCTTGGTTATTAAATGGAGCCTGGATTTGATTGACATCAGTTCTTCAAGAAAATCATTCTGTTGTTAATGATAGTGTATTATTTTCTTCAATTTTTTTACCATTTCTCTTATACAGAATTGAAGATTGAATGGTTATTAAACTGTCACTGGTTTTGTTTTGTTTTTTTTTTTTGACAACTGTGATCAGGTCTTAAATTATTTTCCTAAAAAGTTTTCCATCTTTCCTCTAGAGTCGATGATCGAGTGGTTATTAAATTATTTTGATTGTTAATTGTCATCTACAGCTGAATACATAATTCTGCTGCTCCTGACAAGTGCAGCTAATTATTTGTATATATCTCTTCCTAAAGGGCGTTCCCTCTTTCTTCCTCAGAGTTGGGGAAGACCGAGTAATGTTCCGAATTGGGGAGAACGCTAAGGGAATCACTGCCTCGGATGTGGCCAAGAAAGCAGGTGAGAATTTTGTATTTTTCTCCTCCTCCTCCTCCTACTATCATTTTGCTCTTTGATAATCATTCCCATTTTTTCTTGTACATGTTGGCAACCCTGTAAGCACCACTTATCATCAGAGAAACAATACTATTTCAAGACCTTTGTTTTTCTCATCAGAGGAACTTCGCGATCAAGTCAAAGCCAAAACAGGCCAAACGATCAGTCAGGCAGGAATCGGCGATGAGGTAAGTTGGCAATTGAGTCACTTTTCTTGTCTATGCAGAGAATTTTTTCTTCGCCAGAGTTACCATGTACTCCATAGATTACTTTTATTTCGTCCAGATCAGCGATTCCTTGAACACCATTCAAACTCCGTGTCTGGCATTAAGACTCTGTGCTCCAGAAACAGTACGTTTGAGCCTAAATTTACTGAAGCGTTGGAAAAATAGAGCGAACTAAATTTATTATTATATCTTTATTATTTACAGTGATTCCTAGCATGGCTTTAAAACTCAGGCGTGTGTCTTAAACCTCATTGTTTTTTTTTTTCTGTAAATGATTCCTGCAAAATTACCAGTATTTGGAAGATATTCGCCACTCAGAAACCATGGATTACCATTCGTTGGATGGACTACACTATAGTTCGCAATATCTCCTTCTCTGCCTATCTACTTAAGCTGGTTTTTAATATATAAAATTCTCTCGCGGTTTTTTTTTTTTTATAAAAATATTCTTGCATTTTATTTTTCTATTTTTTTTCTGTTTTTTTTTTTTTTTTTTTTGCATGGTTGGTCTGGTCTCCGAAATTATGTATACTCCGATCTCCAGAATTTTGTGTGCTCATCCTGTTCAACCAAAATGTATTCATATTGTGGATAACAAACATAATTAAATACATTTAGTCTACCCGAAGGAAAGACAATGCAATATTATATGCTGTCTATAAGCATTTATGTTGCTTGTATGTGAAGGTATATTGGTAAATATACATAATTGCCGGTAATATTCCGTAGGTAAAAGTACCGTCATATTCAATAAACTAGAAAAACACAACATAAACTTTGTTTAATTTGCGAAAAATTTTCACATTTCCCAAGTATGCTGGTTTTTATGTATATTTACTGTAACCGTGCCTAGTGACAGATTCATTACGCTAGCAAGCATGAACATAGTATTCGTATAATTAGAGTTGATTTTCGACTGCGAGGAAGAGAAAGATAAGGAGCCCCTTCCAAATTCCTATCTGTTTCTGTCTTACGCCTTTCTTCTGTATTGTGCCCCCCTCCCTTGCCCCCCTCCCCCCACGTCCAATCTCTAGATCTACAGAGGCGAAGAAGGCCTCATCATGAATTTACCTGTCACTTCTCATTGTTAGGATCTCTCCGTCAAGTATAAAGACATATTAATATTCATATTGCGGATATCAAGTGAGTGGGACAGGATAAAATGATTCTCTCATTTGCATACTGTTTGGAGGGGAAGGGAGCTTCTCAAAGCTGCTTTCGAGCTGTGGCTGTGGCGGAAAGGGGTGAGGCTGGGAGGCAAAATACGATTGGGGAGACGAAATGGAACCAAACACCCTGTAGGGGGGAGAGAGAGAGAGAGAGAGAGAGAGAGAGAGAGAGAGAGAGAGAGAGAGAGAGAGAGAGGAGACACTAGTAAAGAGAGAGAACAGATATATATATATATATAGTTTTATATATAAATATATATATATATATATATATATATATATATATATATATATATATATATATATATATATATATATATATATATATATATATATATATAGTGCATGTATATACCTTCAGGCAGTTACTTCACTGCCCTCTCATGAACAAGAAGCCCAGCTGGTAGTACCTGGATTAGGACTCCGAGCTCAGAATTCGAGCACCTGCTTCCTTGTAGGTCGACTCCTTTATAGGTAGAGGCTAGATCCACAAATCATTGGCAGCGGGATGGTATTGAGGGTCGAGGCCATTCACTGGTTTTAGTCAGCAAATCTTTAGTTTATTTAGCCTCTTTTAGTTCTGGCTGGAAGTGGATAGGCACAATTTAGAATTATCCCTCAGACCCAAGCATACGAGGATGGTAGGACTCTCCCAGTTTATAGGTGATAAGGATAAACTGAAAATTGAAACTGGAAAGTAAGAACCCTGAGTCTAGTTGGAAATCTAAAACAGGCGTAAAATGGAATCAAGAGATATGGTGTGGACATCTTAGATGTTTGTGAATCACGGTGCAAGGGAAGGGAAAAGAAAGATTGGAAGGGGTAATGTGTATATTTATTCAGAAAGAGCAGATGGAATTGATAGAGAAAGCACAGGCATGATCTTGATGTCGAGTGCAGAAAAGACACTGACTGACTGACTGGAGAACAGTGGCAATGAAATACTGCTGGCAAGATTTAAATTAAAAGTCCAATATGAGCATTGAAATGTACTGTGCACCAACAGGTGAACTCTCCGGAGAAGGTAATAGGTGAATATTGTAGAGAACTATAGAATTTTATGGATCAGATGCCAGAAACAGATATGAGAATTATTGTTGGTGATATGAAAGCAAAAGCTGGTAAATGCCAATAAAATTATGGAGGATGTAATGGGTAAGGAAGGCCTGAGATTGGCTGCAAACGAAAGAATTGTTGTACGATCTTTATTGCTAAACAACCATGAATCATCGTACGACTGGAACCACAATCAAATTTTGTCGATTTGAGCATAAAGCTTCCACAAGAATCTTGGGAATCGGATGGTAGAAGAGTTAGGAATGATAAGGGGAATTACACAAGTTATATGAAAACGAAAAAAATTATGAAAAGGAGATGAAGATGACCGATACGTGTCCTTCACACAACCCTTGGGAGAAGAGTACTGTTTAGTTTCAGCTGGGCTCCTGTTGGCACCAGAATAGGCAGAAAAACCAGACCTATTTGTATAAAAACCAAGGGAAGGGAGGCTTCAGATGAGCGGAGGCTTGTATAAGATAAATAACTGGAAAGGCTTGAGTTTTGTGTAAGATAAAAAAAACAGGGAACGCTTGAATGATGGAATTTCACAAAGGCCCTTTAGGTCATTCCAAATTTGCCACCAGTTTTTCTTCTGTTCTCCCTTTGTTTTATTTACCTGGGGATGCTTCACCAAAATCTGTGCCCCTGTAGTCGTTTTATAAGACTATGCCACTGTAGCCGTGTTAGATAGCCTCCCTTTCATCAGTTCGTTAAAATCTTTTTCCTTCACTCATGGAAAGAAGCCTTAAAGCAATTAAATAATCTTCAACATTGTCAATACCCACGTTTAGTCATAATCATAAATCACATTCTGCAGCCCTCCTATTCTTTTAACATTTTTGCAACATTCTTCGCATCCACAACTGGCAGTCGCAATTGTTCTTACATCTGTCACATTCATTCGTCTTTTGAAATACAGAAATCGTAAGAAAATCTTCAGTACGCACTCAGAGTAAATTGGGCTGCGTGCTCTTTAGGTAACCCATCATATTCTGAGTGTTTGGTTCGTATAGACTGGCGTTACATCACTTTCGGTTCTCAAACTGAGCTTTTTGCTCATTAATCTTCCTGTCTACTTCATAATCGCCTCTTCAGAGCAGTTTCCTTTCAGTCTTAAACTCGTAACTTTTTTTTTTAAATTAGGCAGTTAGGCAGCCTTTACTCCCTTGTAGTGTTCTACATAAGTGTCCCTTTTACATTTCAGCTGCATTTCAAACCTTTTTCACTTTTAGTTTTTATTCATTCATTTATTTTTGCCGTGACTCCATCTGCCGCCAGTGTACCTTCATATTAGTTCTTCGTTGGACGAGTCGGTAGAGTTCTCGGCTAGCACTCTGCTAGACCCGAGTTCGAGTCTTGGCCGGCCAATGAAGAATTAGAGGAATTTATTTCTGGTGATAGAAATTCATTTCTCGGTATAATGTGGTTCGGATTCCGCAGTAAACTGTAGGTCCCGTTGCTAGGTAACCAATTGGTTCTTAGCCACGAAAAATAAGTCTAATCCTCCGGGCCAGAGCTAGGGGAGCTGCTAATCAGCTCAGTGGTCTGGTTAAACTAAGGTATACTTAACTTAATTTTCATATTTTATCCCCGTAAGTGTACCCTACTGGCCTCCTACAACTTAATGCCATTGAAGCTTCTATTTTTCTCATGAGACTCAGTCTTTTGTGTACTCAGAACCTTGGCCCTTCCTCATCTGTTAGCTCGCCTTTGCTGTTGTGTCCATCCTTTGGAACTTTCTGGTCTTAGACACAGGCATAGGGATCTGTGAAAGCAGTAGACGTGGGTCTGCAAAAGACGGATGGATAGTGAATATACTGAATCGTCTCATTAAATTAAGGTGAAAATAGTTTCTCAATTTAAGTTTAGTATTTTTATATAAACTTCTTGCAACTCCCCCCGACCCCCCTCTACTGCAAAAACAGAACCGAATATTTCTTCAATAAATAGTGAGGAAGGTGCCTTTCTTGTCCGTTTAATAAATTCCGACAAACATATTTAACCTCCCCCTCCAAAACACACACACACACACACACATCAGATTATCTTATTAGATCACTTTCACCTCCCCATCTCGAGAGGAGTTTTGAAAAACAAACCATCAAAATGAAGCAAATTTCAGCGTGTGTAATCTTGATGTTTACCTCTGTGATATAAAACACACTCAAAAGGAAACTTGCCTGTGTTTGTGGGAATGTAGGGAAAAAGAGCACTAGCAATGGTTGGAACAACCCAATGGTCGTTACACTCTTCAGTTAATTAAAAGTTTAGATTGACTTTGCCACAGTGCATTAATTCTCCCAATAATGAGAGGGAAGGAAGGGAAGTGCGCCACAGAATATAGATAGATAAGTGGATAGATGGAAAGATAGATAGATAGATAGATAGGTAGGTAGATAGCATTCCAAGTGAAGAACCATCAAGAGGTTGATAAAAAGAATAATTTTGTCAGGCCCACTGGATTGCTTATTCTCTTGATATATCTATTATATTGGGAAAATCATTTTTGTGGGCTACTAAAGGAATCTGGCTGTTCACTGAGCTACCTCTGTTTATCAGCTACAGGTAACCTTATTCATTATTTCCCTCTTGTTTTTCACTTCGATACTGTTTCTCTCAACCTCATGTGTGAATATTCTTCATCCGCTAAGAAAATATTACTTTCCGCTTTCTCTCTCAGTTCCGGGGGGCGCTTCCCCACTCCCCCGATGCTACTCCTCCGGCATACGAGGGACCCATCATCTGTCCTCGCTATCTTCGCTCTTTCCTTATCTTCATGCCTATACCAACCCATACTCCACCTGGCCCCCTCCCGCCACCCCGGCCCCCCCTAATCCCAACAGCTTCACGCATCCTAACTTTCACTCATAACTCAATCTTGAGGACAAACAATGGCGACCCGTCGTTTGAAGGCCTCTGCCTCCTTTATAATTCACTTTGCTGTCTTCTTTGATGCCGGGGTTGGCCCTAAAGAAGAATACACTTGGGCCGACATTATCGATGGTATTAGATAGTCCCCCCCAACCTCTCTCTCTCTCTCTCTCTCTCTCTTACCAGGGGTAAGGAAGAAATTTCAGGTAGAGGCAGAGTTAAATAGTTTACAAAAATCTTGAACCTATTTTTCGTGCTTTGTAACTCTTTAGGGCTAGGAAGATATTTTAGTCAAAGACAGAGTTGTTAAACAGTTTACAAAGGTCAAAACGCTATCTCCTTGGAAGTTATTTTGATTTTTATTATTATAAACTCTACTAATGCTTTTATAACTCTCTCTCTCTCTCTCTCTCTCTCTCTCTCTCTCTCTCTCTCTCTCTCTCTCTCTCTCTCTCTCTCTCTCTCTCTTAAGGCTAGAAAGGCGCTTTAGGCAAAGATAGAGTTTAATAATTTGCAAAATTCATCAGCCTATTATTTTTTGTAGGTCATGGATTTCTTTTTATTAATATTGTTACCTAATCGAGGTACATCGACGATACGGACGCGCTGTTTTATCGACATATAAAGGTATTATACCTCAGTAAATAGTAAATCAATTCGATAACCATAAACTATCAAGACTACATTCATAAGAGCCTGGTTTTTACGACTTTGTGTATCACATACAAGCATTTCGCACGCTGTTGTAAAATAAATCATACAGCACAGGTGGATAGATAATAAATTTACGCATGATTATCACACATTCATATATGTATGTGGGTAACGATGCCTGTATGTCTGAATTAAATACTATAAAAGTACTATGGGGTAAAGATTGGTTCATTTAAATGTCATTTTCCAGCTGGGCTTAGTCATTATCTTTTACTGTGACTGGTTAAATGGTATGATGTGCCAGTCACAAATTTAGTGTTGACATCATTTTAACAGACTCGCATATTTTTCACTATTAATCGAAGAGCGGTCAGTGGCGTGACTATCTTACCATGAAACAATAGAACGGAAAGACGAACGAAGGAAAGTCATTGTTCAAAAATCATTTTTGTTTTAATTATAGCAGTTTAATCTGCGACTGAAAACAGTGTACAGAGATAGTATAATGTGTGTTGTTCGTTGATAGCCCAGCTTCATTAACACATTGGTTGTTTTAAAAGCTGGAAGACAACAAGAAAAAAAAGGCCAAGTGAAAAGTAATCCTTTTCCATGTTGGATCGTGTCAGCAACGAATCGGATGTAAAACGTGAATTAGGAATGAAAGACTGCCTGCGAAGATAGGAAGAAATGTAGGAAAGCCCGTGCCATTGTTGAATTTCCAACAACTGATTTGTGAAATTGATTACCTTATATATTTATTGTAGTTGTAAGGGTTTATTTTACAACTGTTCATGTTACACACACACACACACACACACGCACCATTTTTTTTACGACCTACTACTTAGGTCTGAGAACCTGATGGGTAAACAGTGCATAACTATTACTGTGGAGATTCGCTCTTTCCCTCAAGACTGGACACATGCCGATAATTCCAAAGATTTGCAACTGTATGTATATAAAGTCAGTCACACATACCAAGAGAGCTAAAGACTCACAGAGAGAGAGAGAGAGAGAGAGAGAGAGAGAGAGAGAGAGAGAGGGGGGGAGGGCCATGTAGTGATAGGTAGCTCTAAAGAAAATAGGTCGATTGTGTTTTTCTTTAAGTAACGCAATGTAACGCAATATTTAATGTGGTCTATTATTGCCAGCGTTCCCGTTTACTTTTGACAGTGAGGACACAGATTCCAAAGCATTTATTCTGCAGATACTATAACTCCACTAAATATAGTAATTAGCAGTAGTCAGTTATAAAGAAAACTTATACCTGTCCCCTTTAAAATTGATGGTAATATTCGATTAATTTTGAAATTTTATCGTGCTTTCAATGTCAGGTATATCTGAAATCGTCAAAATAGATATTATCAACGCTATTGCTAGGCTCTGTTGGGCAATAAAAATAAAAACAGTAAGCTATACCATATAAAGTGGTGATGGTGATTTCATTTTAGCTCAGTGAAAAAAAGTGATATGCATGGTGTCCTTTGAATACAAACCTTTACACCCAAGATCTCCTTAATCTCATAAAGTCATTTTTGGGGTAAATGCAACTGCGCACGCACTCTCTGCCCCTCAAATATATTTTACACATATACACTGTATATACGGTATATATATATATATATTGTGTGTGTGTGTGCATATATATATACTGTATGTATATATATTTTATGTGTGTGTATATATATATATTATATATATATATATATATATATATATATATATATATATATATATATATATATATATATATATATATATATATATATATATATATATATATATATATTAAGTTTTCGAATAGGAAATTAAAGAATGTCGTTTGTGGTTATTGAAGTGCTTAAAGGAACTTCATGAATTCTTAAAGTAGAAAATTGGCCAACCCCTCATGTATCAGCTTCACAAGAAGAAACGAAATGTATGAAACGTAATCTCCATGGAGTCCATTTGACATTTCAAATTTTCAGTAGCAGCTGAGGGAGAGCGAAAGCATAAAAGACACTGACTTAAGACAGATGACTGAGAAATCCTCTGCCCACTGTTTAAATATTATAAGTGCGAAGAATAATCAAACTCGACTTTCTCTCAGCTCACAAAGAAATCACCAGAACAACCTCTGCAGAGACAAAAACGAGCCAAGACCTTCCTTGAAGACAAATAAAAGACGAGAACAAACAATAACGTAAAAGACATCAAAGAAACGAAGAGGTTGCTTACCGAGATCTACTCGTGACAAACAAAACAACTGAATTAACGAGAAGAAAAATACAAGTACAAAAAAAAGTACAGGTACAAAGTGGCTCCGAGTTCCAATTACCAACACCACCGTCAGACCACTCAAGTGAAAGACCAGCAAATAGGAAGTAAACAGATCTAAGAATAACAAAGACAAAAGAGAGAGAGAGAGAGAGAGAGAGAGAGAGAGAGAGAGAGAGAGAGAGAGAGAGAGAGAGAGAGAGAGACTACATAGAATGAATAAAATTGCTTATGGCGTTCAAGAAAAGACCAACTAAAGGCAGGTTTTGCTCGATGCGATTATCGCTCAACGATGATCGTTCATGGATTAACGATGCTCGTCAAACGATTTTTAGAGCACTCATTTGCTTGTTTTTTTTTAACTGGGCTGTTTTGCTTTCAACGACTGACGGTAGAGTCGTTCACGATCATCTTTGGTTCTGAATAGTCGGTCGGCTGGAGAGTGAATGTAATCGAGTTGTAAACGATTACTTGAACTGGAAGGGGTACAGTACCTGCGCCATGGCTCCTCCTAAGTTTTCTGAGGAACAATATGAGATCCTTGTGGAGGAAGTTGCCAAACATCCACCGTTGTGGCAGTTTTCTCATTCCAAATCCAAGGACCAGCGAGTGAAAGACAACGTCTGGGCAGAAGTGGCCGCCAAAGTGGGAAAACCAGGTGAGTTTGAATCCAATCTACAGTATTTTGCAATATCAGTAGAATGTCATGAAATTTTCAGGACTTGTTGGCATTGATAAAAGGAAAAATCTCACCAGAGGTTTTATTTTTTATCGGTTTTGGTTTGGTTTTTGGCCCAGTCGAAAGAGAGTCAAATCTCGAACGAAGAGTGCCTATGAATCAGTTCGAGACTTTTACACGGGTTTCGTAATACATCCCGTAATTGATAAGATAATTATGCAGTTGCAAAGTGCTCTTCTGCATTCATAAACAAAAGCTGAAATTTGATTCGGGAATTAGGACCTTCTGACCCAGGTAATCCCCCCCCCTCCCTTCCTGATTTCTCCCCTACACCTGCCTAGAAGTTTCTACTCGAATTCTAGGGGTATGAAATTATAGGAGTGCATGGATGGTGGCAGGGGATACCTGATCCGTGGTTTTCTAATTCCTAAATCAAATCACAGATTTGGTCCTTGAATACAAGAGTAAACTCATTAAAATAGAACACTTTGGAATTGCGTTTTAGATAAAAAAAAAAAAAAGAAATTAAGGGTGTATCACGAACCCCATGTAAAAGTGTTGAATTGATCCATATACTACTTTGCAAGATGTCTGAAAAAAACACAGTAATAAATAAAGATGACTCGCCGTTTCTGATATAATCCCTCTTCATTCTTCAGTTCAAACATCAAATATTTTTTGCCCCTTTTTCCACCGTACAATAAAAAAAAAAGAACTTCACCACCTTCCATCTTCTACTAGAAGACATTTAATTAGCGACCTCTTCTTTCGACTCAATATGTTCAGAGCCATTTTCTCGCGACACTAGGTTACCTTCACGGGATACTGTCTCGTCTAAAATCGCGTAGACACAGACGCTCCAAGCAAAATAGTACGCCCTCGATTATCGTCCAGTTGAACAATCATCGTAGAACGCCAAGAAGAACACGCCCGAACTCGCAGAAAGAAAGAATGAAGAACAATACAAAACATTTGACACAGTGGGGATATGCAAAACTGTGCTTGTAAATTTATGTGAATCTATCGATAGATTTTTATTAATATTAGTGTTTGCTAACATTCAGCTAACAATATAATATGGCAAGGAACATATATATATATATATATATATATATATATATATATATATATATATATATATATATATATATATATATATATATATACATACATGTGTATATATAAATATATATGTATATGCATAAATTTTTTATATAAATATAAATGTATATATATAATATACACGTGTGTATATATATATCTAAATATAAATATATATATTTATGTATATATATTTATATGTATATAAAGATTAACAACTCGAGTGTACTATGAATAATAGTAACTTTCAATAGAACACAGATAATGAATAGAAATATAGACAAAATTAAAGATGGGGGAATCGAAACAGGAGCCAAAAAGATGTCATCAGTAAAAATCTCACTGAAATAATGAGGGTCAAGGTATACAGTATACTTTATGATAAATGTTCATCGATAAAAATGGAGGTGAAAATTTAATATATTTAGAAATAAAGTTTACGAGAAGACATACTTGTTTAATTTAAAAAAATTATTTCTGAGTTCGTCCCTGTGTCACCCGGTGAAATTCCTTAGTAGCACGAATTTCTAGGTATAAATATTGCTAAATATACCAGAGAAAAATTATTTTAGAGGTGACATCGAATAGAGTCTAATCACTGCAGTTAGCATGCATCCCTATACCCATGATGTTCCGGCGGACTGCTTTTCACGATACCCAAGATGTTCCGGCGGACTGCTTTTCACGATACCCATGATGTTCCGGCGGACTGCTTTTCACGATACCCATGATGTTCCGGCGGACTGCTTTTCATGTTTCCGGCGGACTGATTTTCACGATACCCATGATGTTCCGGCGGACTGCTCTACCCATGATGTTCCGGCGGACTGCTTTTCATACCCATGATGTTCCGGCGGACTGCTTTTCACGATACCCATGATGTTCCGGCGGACTGCTTTTCACGATACCCAAGATGTTCCGGCGGACTGCTTTTCACGATACCCATGATGTTCCGGCGGACTGCTTTTCACGATACCCATGATGTTCCGGCGGACTGCTTTTCACGATACCCATGATGTTCCGGCGGACTGCTTTTCACGATACCCATGATGTTCCGGCGGACTGCTTTTCACGATACCCATGATGTTCCGGTGGACTCCATGATGTTCCGGCGGACTTTTTCACGATACCCATGATGTTCCGGCGGCGGACTGATGTTCCGGCGGACTGCTTTTCACGATACCCATGATGTTCCGGCGGACTGCTTTTCACGATACCCAAGATGTTCCGATGTTCCGGCGGACTGCTTTTCACAATACCCATGATGTTCCGGCGGACTGCTTTTCACGATACCCATGATGTTCCGGCGGACTGCTTTTCACGACAAACTTTTGACGCACAGCACCCAGAGAGGCCTATCTGGTCGGAATTTGGTTATAACTGAAAACACAGTGAAAGGAGTAACATGAGATGAGGCTCGGTGAAACACAGGTGCATTTATGAATTTTAGTGCAATGTATGTATTTTAACTTGTCCCACACTAACAAAACTAAACCGAATTTAACTCCAGCATCAGCTCCTGTACCGCTGCGTCGCAGTGTGCTCTCAACCCCAAAAATGACTTTGTAAGAAAGAGAAAGGATAATATTAGGGTACAACCCGACTAAGCCACAGAATATTGCACTACGCTAATGGGATATTAAAAAGCGCTTATCTGATGCAATAAAGCTCAATATTACGGCCACTACAAAGACTCTGGCCTTATTGAATAGAGGCATAGCAGAATATAGGCGCATAACAATTATTGCATCTGGAGAAACTCACAGGCAGAAGTAGTAAAGTAACAGAGCCGCAGAAAGTCATCCTACTCAAAGAGCTGATTATTATTACTTATTATTATTATTATTATTATTATTATTATTATTATTATTATTATTATTATTATTGATGATGATGGTATAGTTCGGACACTGAATAACTTCGACAACCTAGAAAAAAGGGCATTGACACTTGAAAGATCGTAGAACCATAATACGGGAACGAATGTTCAAAGCGCCTTGTGGAATCAGCTGCGGTCCAAGAAGCGGTGAATTTACCAAATTCTTCTTGTGAGCTGTGAAACGCTTGGATCATGAGATTCCAATCTGTCAAGTGGCATTCTTATTATTGCTGTTCATAACCCACACATTCATAAACCTTAATAATTTACCAAGTATGTTTCATCAGGATAAAATTTGTGTGTGTGATTGATTGAATAACTGACTTTTAAGCGGAATTCTAAACACTGGCGTCGCATTGTCCACGTTCATTGACTGAAGAAGAAAATCAAAGTAGTATTAAATAGAGCAAAAAACAACTGAAAGTAGGGAATGGACAAGATTGCCAATAATATATAGATACACTTAATGTGTATGTGCACGTCCGTACGTATGTGTGAAAATGCATATATTCTGTCGAATAATCTCCTAAGGAAGCAAATACATATTTTAGCAACGTGTCTGGTACAAAAAAAAAATGCCCCACATATTCAGTAGAAGAAAAAAACGGCAAGGTTATCCCAGACTATTTCACCTTTTACGAACTAAGCAGGGGTATTATGCATTGTAATTTTAGATGATGAAATAATGAAGGTAATGACATGGAGTGCCTCTCGATTTCATCATTCCGTAGGCGAATACACATCCTTGATGGCCCAAAATGTGTCTCTGGCCTAAAAGTCAGTCACATTATGTTAAAAGGGGTTATCCTCTCGTCTGCGAAGAGGATACAAAAAGCACGGGAAATTCGGTAAGACACTAGTTGGAACTAAATTCTTCTCCTTCATCAGGAAGTAGATTAAGCACCATTTTGTACTGATGAACAACGTGTAGCATTTGAACTACGCAAACCTTTAGTAAGAGAGAGAAGGGAACATTTAATATTTTGGAAAAAGAAAAAAGCGAGAGGAAGCCTCTTAGAATATTATTTTGAACAATGGACACTCTCAAAAGATGGTTGCACATTGTAAATAATAGACTTTAAAATGTTCAGCATTCTCGGAGCTAAACAAGAAAAATTCAATGCTTGCTAAATTATAGTTCGATATCGAAAAATCTTTTTCCAGTGGCTATATCAGCAAGTTGTCGACAGTGATTTGGCTTGTTGGCAGTCGACAGTAGTATTCCAAGATTATGGAGACTTCGTTCATGTGATGAAAGCTATTCACATATATGGTATCGTTCGATCAGCAGTGATACATTTAATATCAGGTAATTAAGTATACAGTTTAACCATTATATTAACAGCTCTCCTAGGGCTGGCCCGAGTCTGTTTACCTAGCAATGCTTTTATCGAATACTTACAATGAATTTCACCAAAAATAAATTCTCTTATTGATTGGCCAGATTCGAACTCGCGGCCAGTAGAGTGCTATGAGTAACATACAGGTAATACAGATAATTACTCCCGAGTCTGTTTAGCAATGTTTTACCGAATACTGTACAATGCACCAACTTGTTGAAATTATAATGTCTAAACCTTTTACAAGGAAATTTGTAAAGTTTCGTGAAATCGGCGCTGGTGATTAAATTAAAACCATCGGTTTACTGAGGTATACTACGTGTTGCATAAAGTGACATTATACTTTCATTAATTCAAACCTCAAAAATAATAGTCTGCTTATGGGCTCCATATGTGAGAACATTCAGTAATTACAGCTCCACATGCACAACTTCACTTTCTTACATATTCCACAGACCAGAAGTGATTCTAACTTTATTTGATGTTACAGCAACATCAGAGTTGAAATGAACTTGAATCATATCTCGGAGTGCCTTCGCTTGAAAGCAGTACTGTGATACAGGTTGCAGTGGCTGAATAAATCACCGTGCATTCTTATCGCTACTCGATTACTTTGGGATTGAGTCACTGCATTCCTTCAGAACAAGTGGTATTTATTTCGTTTACGTGAGTTATTAAGCATTCCACATATATATATATATATATATATATATATATATATATATATATATATATATATATATATATATATATATATGTCAAATCACCCATACACCTTTTCCCTTAGATACGATGAGCCCAGAATGTTTTAATCATCCAGTTTGTAACTACTACTTGACTTACAGGTTGCAAGCAGTATGCCCATTTACAACCTGGCTGCAACCCAGTACAGTCGATATATGTATATATATATATATATATATATATATATATATATATATATATATATATATATATATATATATATATATATATATACTCTGGATGGCATCTGGCCAGTTCAAATGAGGTCCCGTTATTCTGCTGGGATGGATTGGTAGGAGTACTGTCAGTTGTTTAAAAGCCACAGTAGTGTTAGAAATATTTATGCACAGGGTTAAAAATGATTAGGAGAGACTTTCAGATACTACTCCGTATCCTTCATCAGTCCTACTAAACGGGAGTGTTGAGTCGTCAACACAGGAAACTGGTACACAAGCGGATTCTTCAGAGTGTTGGTCAGGTAACCCCTGCCCATGTGTTCCTGTTGGCGAGACGACTGGAACGACGGAGTGGTCGTACAGGTGATTCCAGCTCAACAGACACTCCATCGGTTCCAGGACTCTCAGCTCTAGCAACATCTGGGGTCTCACAATTCACCAGAAACATGAATCTTAAAATCGTCGACAAAGTGGCCAGTCATTAACTTGTCCACTTCAAAAGCGCACCCCTTTCATATAGCAGCCCCCTCCACTAAGCGACAAACACCGACAACTCCACTCTGAAATATGACAGAGGCACCATTCCAATTGGTGTTGTGACCTGGAACGAACGAATGAGAAACTAGGAGCTCGTAGGCCGTACGATGTTCAGAAAGTTTTACATCCAAAACCCGCCCACTTTCTCCAAAGTATTTTTGAAGGCAATTGGCACAGGGGATTGTTATTGTTATTACTATTATTATATATAGAACAGACGGAATAAAGCGACTGTCGAAACTGCAATAGATAACGTGGAGAAAAAGAACTACTGAAAAAGCCTAATCATTAACCAAGAAATAATCCCAGTGCAGTAAGGAAGAAAAGGAGAGAAAAAAAGGGGAAAAAAATGTGTGGCATTCAACGATGTCCTCGAAATGTCTACACTAACGTGCGCGGGATAATTTGAGCTTATTTGGGTGTACATGCCTGTGCGGAATAAAGCCACACGAATCAATGATTTATTCTCAGCGGTCGTCCAAGAATACCATTGCTATTACTCGTTCGAGGTTGCCTCCTAAATTTAAACCCCACCGAACGATGCGTCTCCCCGAATAAAACTCTGTTCCCGTCCTACGTAAGAGGTCTCAACAAAGAGGATTCGCCAGAAAAAATATTCTTTTTCCTTGACATGGAATTATTATGCTGTAGAGATACCACGGTCATGGATCACGTTGTGTTCTGCCTCTTCCACGTATTTTTTGTCTGCGCAAGGTGCGTATATACAAAGAATTGCATGTATGATTTTATCCACAAACATAACATTATATATCCGTGAGAGAAAAATGATACGAGGTAAAACAAGCCTGTGTTATGTGTTATGCTTAGGCTTCCATTCCAGGTGCGACATTTATAGGAGCAGTGGAATGATAATGCTAACCAGATTCAGAACGTCGTTAAGGGTATCTGAAGGATCTTGGCGACAGGATGCTAATTCATTTTCCCCAAAGACAATGAAAAACTCCTTGAAGATTAAATGCCCTTAAGGTCAAACATTATCATCTCATTCTGTCAATGCCTCTCTCTCTCTCTCTCTCTCTCTCTCTCTCTCTCTCTCTCTCTCTCTCTCTCTCTCTCTCTCTCACACACACACACACACACACACACACACACACACACACCTTAATGGGCTCTAAAATAAGTTTCGTTGAATTTATATAATGAAGGTGTATGGTTAGTTTGAGAAATATATTAATACTTATTTTTTAATACTTACAAGAAAAACTAAACGCTCGCACATGTATATATGTGTATATATAACATAGGGTCGAGATGGCAAGTAACCGACCCATGGACGCTAAGTACTCTCGCGAAGATCTGTATTCTGCACACTTTAACTTGGGCAGCTGATGAGAGGGACAAGCCCTGGAGTGGATGACGGCATATCTAAATTAGGGTTTTATTCCTTGAAGATTTTAATGATTACACAAAATTATACGTGAATATTCACTTATATTTCATATATATTGTTACGGTTATTGTGGCCAGGAATAGGGACTCACCTGGTTGATTGTGCAACTGGAATGCCACTGTTACCGAACAGTAAATAAACAGAAAATAATGATAAATGGGGAAAACAGAATTGAAACCCCTGGCCTTAATTAGTACTTGTATTTAGTTATGATTAAATAGAGTGGATAGATTAATGGCACATTCTATCTGTGGTTAATTAAGACTGTAGATAATTGTAGGATTTTCCACGTAGGACAGGTGTCTTGAACTGGAAACAGCAGAGTATGCCGCAACACGAGATTCTGAACCCCTCTCTGCAACTGAGAGAATGATATACGGTCACTTCGAGTGTCAGCTATGCACAGCCCAACAAATTACTTCTAAAAGGCTGAAGGCTTAAGGAGGGATTTTAATTCCTG
>NC_089743.1:88454970-88459970 GCF_040412425.1 Macrobrachium rosenbergii | reverse complement strand
ATATATATATATATATATATATATATATATATATATATATATATATATATATATATATATAATATTGACACTAAATAGAGGAGTCCAGATGACAGCTGCAAAAACTAAAGAAAGGTATTATGGAAAATAAATTTTTTTTATTTTCTCCACACAAGAATCGTAAAAAAACATGAATATTTGCGTTGCTCTAGGAAAATCTAGTATCATAAAAAATATAAATCAAACAATTCAGGCTTTATGCGAAAATGAGGAAGAAGGATATAGCAATCCGCCATCATATTTCCGTGCGGGCGTTTTTATATGCTTATGTATGTAGTTTCCGTAGTATTTTAGGTACAGAATCGATAACAGGATCTGTTTTCGAGTTCAAATTTCATAGTTTTTAACATTGTTTTCCGCTCTGGCACATTGTAATGAACTCGTACTGAACTTTGTCTATCCACAGGCTCTCCTTAACTGTATACATATACATACACATATTGTATGTATAATATTCACATAAATACGTACATACAAATAAGACTAGTCTCCTGTACCATCTTTTTACATTTTTATATAGGAGCCAGTGGCGAGAGAGCCTGGCTCAGGCTTTCTGATGGCAAGACTATAGGTGGGGGATTTATTCACCGTCGACTGCCGTCACACTGACAAATTATGTTTATTTTTTTCCCACTTTCTCCTAGAGAGGGATTCTCCCTAAAGGTTAAGCCATCCTGTTTTCAGCAAGTTTTTTTGGGATGAGGGTGCTGGACCTTTGCCTTTTATAATTATGGACGTGACCACCAAAGCCTTCTGAGTGTCAGGTACACAGTCATCTGCTAAAGTCAGCAAAAGCACTGGGGATTTACAATGGAGCGTTCCCTTCCTCCGTTCCTCGCCCAGGAATGGAACTTGGGACCCCTCGCTTAGTGGGCATATGTTTGTGTGTGTATGTGTGTTATGTGTATGTGTGTGCGCGCGCGCATCTTTGTGATTGAAATTTATTCAGTGTATTGGTGCGTCATATCAAATTCAATTGATAGTTCTCATTGCAGCCCAGCCTACCAAAACGTTCGTCGTTTTCTTCAAGGGAAGGATGTGCCTTCCAACACGTTACCCGCTCTTTGTAACTTTTATAGTAATGTGATTCCGTGATTCCGTAAGACAGGAAATTGCTTTATGTGGAACTTTCCATTCTGGTTAGAGCAGTTAAACCTTGTGAGTTTGTTATGGGCATTTCCGAAATAAAACTAAAAATAAGAGCAAACTTTTTTCTCCCCCTTTTCAGAAATTGTTCAGCGTTGCAGCAATGAGACATAAAGAGAGAGAGAGAGAGAGAGAGAGAGAGAGAGAGAGAGAGAGAGAGAGAGAGAGAGAGAGAGAGAGAGAGAGCGCAAAGACAATCTTTCTTTGTGTACATTATTTTTCACGGAACATTTTTTTATGAGAATTGTTATAAATCTTTCTTCAGATTTAAAAAAAAAAAAAACTTTTTCCCTCTCACCTTCCTTGCATTCGTAAAAGATTTTTGGAATATAATTCGAGTTTTTAAGAGTTTTTTTTTTTTTTCAAAACAGCATAAAATACCTTTTGTCGCCTTAACAATCCTATTGTTCATACGACAGATCTGGATTCATCGATAAGTTCCCCTTTTCCCTCAAAACTGTTGATTCATATGATTTTTCCATTTGTTCATATAGTATTTTAAGTTGCAAGAGATTGTTTTAGCTGATCGTTTATCGCCCCAGAATGCCAAAACAGACCTCATTTTACAGTGATCCTTTCCTACTGGAACACTGTTCTGAAATTCCTTGCTTCTTTTTGTACTTTTCTGTCTAGATTCAGGTTCGTTGTGTGGTCACAGATGCTTCAGTTAAAAAGGAAAATAAAAGCCTGGAGACGCTGAATGCCTTTCGTTGTATTTCCTAAGCAATAAAACGACAAAACAAACCCACAATGTATTTTAGGGTGAAGATACCAAGTTTGGGACACCTGTAAGCTAACAAGCTAATTCACCAAGCGAGCAACGTAAATTTAGTGAAGGACAGGCTTTTCCAGCCGTTTTCCACGATGGTGCCGACGTAATCTTCATGGCTGGGAGAACATACTTTTTACACTTGGATATCCCGATAAACTTTTACAGCTGGACATCCAGATATTTTGGGGCCGAATAACGCCAAGTTTGCATTAAAATGCTAGAGCTTTTTTGTGATTCTTAATACTTGTTATCATGAGTAGATTGTTAATTAGCAGTTAAACGAGTGTAAGTCGTGGAATTGTATGGGACATAAATATAAGTGAATTCATTCATATACTGTCAGGCCTCACTTGCAGAATCTTTCCAAATGCCCTTCCCTCACCCCGTTCTAAATATGAATATGTATGTATAAATAGGCATGTAGCATCAAACTACTTACCGGATAACCTAGTGGAAGTTTATGCCAGACACAGTGAGTGAGTGAGTGTGTGTTTGTGAGGTTGTTTGCTTATGCTCAGCAAAATTGGGAAATGGTAAGTGCTGCAAGAATTTTATTCTCTTAGTTGACCACTGATGCTAGTACTATTTTCTGATTATCCTGACTAAAACTTGACGTAAGGATGACACAGATTTTTCTTGTCAGTCTTCAGGAAAGCCATTGAAGAGTTTAGCTCTGTCAAACATCTGATGATGCAAAATTTATGAACCACATGCAGGGTGGATTGCGTCAATATCACTCATCAAATATCTAGCGTTAAAGAAAGCAGCACTACTATCATATGTTTGCTTTATGCGTACATAATATGGAACTGTGCAAAAAGTGTGTAGAATGAACCAGTTTCATCCATTCTGGAATGGTAGACGTGGGTGGAATCCAACAACATCCGCTCTGGTTCTGTCTTCATCGTGCCACGTCTGTTCAGCGAAAGACAACAAGCTCACCAAACGCAGTTTCTGACATTTTTGTCTTATGGTCTAGTTCAGTCGAATCTTTCTGGTACAATTGTAGATTCTATTAAAGCCTCTAGAATCATACTTCGCTTCAAGAGCCACTGTGTCGCTTTCACAACTTGTCCTCTGTGAAATGGCAGCTCCCAGAACATCATATTCAGTGGGTATCAAATCTTAAAGAAAGTTTTTGATATGCATACATGTGAGATTTGAGTATTTTAATTCTCAATCCAATTAATTATCTAATCTGCTTATCTGCATGTTGTTCTTGCAACAGATAAGCGTCATTTAGGAGAAATTATTCCAGCAGTATGCTGATTCATACGGCTAGGAAAGCATAACCCATTCAGGAGCTTGCACACCGCATGTTGTCATTCCCAGTAAAAACAAATATTTTATCCCCTTTTTATGTTTATAAATTCAGCATAGTTTTATCACAGTGAAAACAGCACCTTCTGTGGAAACCTCTTGTATGTACATGATACCTGACCTATGATTAAGATGTCATGAAATTATCTGGAAGTGGAAATTGTGAGGGCATCTGATGTTACTGTTAATGGAATTCTACTGGATACGTCAAACGGCGAGTATATTTTAACAAGTAGACTGATGTCAGCAAAACAGCATGGCATGTTAAGTAAAATTTGTTTGGTCTTTTATAGCAGTCTGAGAAAACATCCAAACTAGCGGCTGTTCTGTGAAAGTAAGTAACGCTGGCATTCAACAGCCAAGATTATAGAGCACAATAAATCGAAGTTGAAGAAAGCAGAACAATTCTCACAAAATGTCTTTGGAAACGCGAGACACATTGCCCAGAAATTTGATTGGGTATACGGCAGTCAAAGAAAAGTGCATTTTTTTCATGTACTCGGAAGTAGATTTGGTTTTTTCTTGCACTAATTAAAATATTAAAAGATCATTCGTTCTTATTTCATGATTATAACACCACGCAATCAAAACGATTATAGTAATGATCATGGTGAAAAATCCCATTTGACATCTGAGTAATAAAAGCTATTTTGTGAAGATACGCCAGTTGGATAAAAATAGAAAAAGAATTCCTCTCTCTCTCTCTCTCTCTCTCTCTCTCTCTCTCTCTCTCTCTCTCTCACACACACACACACACACACACACACACACACCGTATTTATTGCCTGTTTACTGGAGTGTGTATTTAACTAGGTGTGTGCTGAATGTGTATGTATATGTAGAATGATGTATTTTCTCTGCATGCATCCATTAATCCTAAAACAAAAATTGATTAATGTATAATACTGTAAAGTGAAAAATACCACCGAGTTGAAGCATGGCAGTGAGTTTGCCAGAAATAATGCAATGAGGATGACAAATATTTCATAAGTGACGTGAAGCTTCCCTATTTCCAGGAATCTCTCTCTCTCTCTCTCTCTCTCTCTCTCTCTCTCTCTCTCTCTGTTATTGATTCCAGTCTCCGATTCCAAAATGAGGGTAATAAAGAGTAGGGGAGGGGGAGGATTTATAAAGGAAAAAAAATCGAGCAAAACATAGTCAAGAAGAGGATTAAAAATGGAAAAAACTGTCATATTGCCACGAGCATTGAATCTACACCACCACTGTTGTCTCTGGATTATGACGCGGAGCATAAAGCATCAGCACAGAAATTAAGGAATTACACCACTTGGAAAAGAGATAGATTGACAGGTAAAGAGAGAGAGAGAGAGAGAGAGAGAGAGAGAGAGAGAGAGAGAGAGAGAGAGAGAGCCTTGATTCCCGTGTGTGTCAGCCATAGGGTGCAACAGGTCCCAAGAAAGGTGACCGACCGACCCAGTTTGACCGGCGCGAATGAATGGTTGGTGTGGGGTTATGCTTCGGGGGACAGGCATAGGCGATATGTAACGGGATGGTAAAGGAATGGAGAGAGAGAGAGAGGGAGAGAGAGAAAGAGGGAGAAAGAGAGAGAGAGAGAGAGCAACAGAGTGTGGGTAAGAGGAGTAGAAGGGCCTCCTTGAATGGGTGGAGGGGCGGGGAGGGGGGGACACTGTCCAACTTGGATCAGAACCGCGGCGGCGCGGATGGTTGCCGAACAGATGTTATTGATAGATTTATTTTGTTG
>NC_089743.1:88439970-88449970 GCF_040412425.1 Macrobrachium rosenbergii | reverse complement strand
TTTATTCGTTTCAAATGAAAAATATTCAGATTTTAAGTACTGTTATTTTAATATTAATTATGTAAAACAGCAGTAGGTGTAATGATATTTCATCTTCAGAAGAAAAACTATTTCCTAATCTCCTTTTCCCATTATCGTACTTATCTCCTTTCGTCGATTAGTTTAATTTTCCCATAAGCGTTGTATAATTCCTTCAAGATTTCACTCCATTGCACACCACGTTACAACTTTTTTCATATTTATTTCGTTTGCGAATCTTCATATCACCCTCATTTTTGATGAGTATGTATGCTCGGGTATAAGTCCTCTAGAAGATATCCTAGAAAACTGAAGACGAAATCCAATGTTTCATTTATCCTTGTAGTTTATATATACAGTATTATATATATATATATATATATATATATATATATATATATATATATATATATATCATTGTTCTGCTAAGCCTAAAGGTAGAATTCCGCCCCCTTTCAGGCAGCTTCGAATTCCCACCAGGCCACCTCTTCAGGCATTTTTTTCCGGTGGAAACTGGTAATTCTCAGGTTGCATCGTTCCGTGGCTGTTTCTCTTCTTCTGTTGCCAAGTTTTGGAATTCTCTTCCTGCTTCTGTTTTGTGTGATCCTTATAACCTTTCCACTTCTTAGGCTTACCGACTAGTTGACAAGCCTAGAAGCGCAATACCCTGACACATGCCTCTGGACCAGCAAAATTGACTGAAAATTAGGTAAATCTTACTGACTTTTAAAGTCCCGCCCAGTGGAGCTCTGTAAGGAAGTCAAATGACTTCCCTTCTGTTACTCCAGGGAGCAGTAATTAGGGACCAGTAAGCCACTCTTGCTCGGATGCCGTGGCTAGCAGCCTTCTTAGCTAGCAGCCTTCTGATACGGGCAATAACAGAACAACTTTTACCGCTCCGGCACAGATAAAGTAGATCATTCACATTCAGCCTCAACAGCTGGGTAGTCTCGATCGGCTGCCCTGCCTATCATCGCTTAGACCCCGGTAGCGTATGTACATGTGGACTCCATTAAATTCTCGCTCATGAATTTGCATTAAATTCTCGCTCATGAATTTGAGGCACGGTTCCCTTTACTAAACAAAAGCTACAGCATCGTCAGCATTAGTGAGATACCTGCACAGGTTTTTACCGACTTCCTTGGTTGAGTTTTGACCATTGTATGAAAGGCATTTACCTTTTTTTTTTTTTTTTTTACTCAAGTAAAAAGTTAAGTATACCTTAGTTTAACCAGACCACTGAGCTGATTAACAGCTCTCCTAGGGCTGGCCCGAAGGATTAGATTTATTTTACGTGGCTAAGAACCAGTTGGTTACCTAGCAACGGGACCTACAGCTTATTCTGGAATCCGAACCACATTATAGCGAGAAATGAAATCCTATCACCTGAAATAAATTCCTCTTATTACCCAAGTAAAAATATAGTTCCGTAGAATAATAACCTCTCGGTGACCTTTATATTTTCTCAAAAGTTAGAACTGAATGATACTGTTGAATTGTTGCTGTAAATATATAATGATAATTCAGTGACATTATAATGAAAATAGTTAAAGAACTAAGCAAACCCGGATGTTGCTTGTGAGAATGACAGAAGCAGCTCTCACCCCGTTGAACTGAAGCTCAGTCCCTCATTGGACGGGTGGGTACCGTTCTCAGATAGCACTCTGCTGGCCCCGCGTTCGATTCTCCGACCGGCCAATGAAGAATTAGAGGAATTTATTTCTGGTGATAGAAATTCATTTCTCACTCTAATGTGGTTCGGATTCCACAATAAGCTGTAGGTCCCGTTGCTAGTTAACCAGTTGGTTCTTAGCCACGTAAAATAAATCTAAAATCCTTCGGGCCAGCCCTAGGAGAGCTGTTAATCAGCTCAGTGGTCTGGTTAAACTAAGATATTCTTAACTTTGTTTTCTGCCCGGTAGGTTTGATATTAATCAAACCCACACACACTTGCATTTGGATTTCTTGCAGAACAGGTAGTCTTGTTCAGTGCCACCTAGACTGGGATGGAAATGTGAAGCTAAACTCAACTTTTTTATCTTCCTAACTCATCTTGTTCCTTGAGCTCTTCGCTAGGTTTATACTTTTCACTTTTCCTTTGTTCTCCCGGTTCTCTTCTTACTCAGCTGTGTAACGTCTTTAGCCTGAGTTTACTCCGGTTTTAATCTCACGGGCTCTGTGAGGGTCTGGTAGCGTGAGGCCTCTCAGCTGAGATGCCATTGCCTTAGAAATTTGTCAGCGCCTTCGTAGACTGAGTTTGAAGGCCCTAGATAACATAGCTTGTCCAGGAGCAAGTCATAATTGAAAGTTTACCACCATTGAATCAAAATTACTCGTCAGAATTTGGAATATGTCAGCTAGTGAAATTATTTCTGAGTATGAATATTTTTGGGCAAACTAGCCTTTGAATTAAATGTATATCACAGAATCCAGAAAGCCCCAACATAAAACAACACCAATATTTGTAGGGTTGAAATGTGAGAGGAACAGAAAGATAAAAAAGTTCACTTCCCACACAATTCGGGAAGGAGTGATTCTGAACTGTGAATTACAGACAGGGAAGAATTGGTGGCATACAGTGAAGCCTTTCTGTATTTGCGCGCTTGTACAAGAAACATCTTTTGGATGATGACACATTTCAGGTATGGACCACCAAACAAAGCATACATCCATCCCTTAGGTCTCTTTTGGTAGAATTTCACTTGAAGATCTTCGTAGCCGTTATAAGAATCGAGACTCTCTCTCTCTCTCTCTCTCTCTCTCTCTCTCTCTCTCTCTCTCTCTTTAAGGGGATATTTGATGGAATATGACGAACCTTCACCCCCCTTTCACCAGCCCCCGGTACCACCCTCCTATTTTCGTCCATAGGTCAGATTACTTGCTCCAAAACTTCTTGAAAAAGTGTAAAACTTTTTCTTCTTTTTTTTTTATGAAATAGTTCGATTTTTTTTTTATATAAGAACCAAGAAGGTTTATGATTCCTCCAGATTTACTCTCGATTGGATATATTTTATTGTATTATATTCTTTATTCTTCCTTTACGCAAACAAGAATTGATATTAAAAGGTTCCTTTACATCAGTCTTACCATGCAACAAATATATATTGCGAACGAGAAAATAGTCAGAGTAAGAAGTTCGAAAAACAGTTCGGGTAATGCACCAACCCTTTTGCAATTTCGAAATTCGAAATATCTCTATTATTAATCATGAAGTGTATGTATATGTATGTATATATATATATATATATATATATATATATATATATATATATATATATATATATACATAAAGTTGGATAGATAGATAGACAAATGTATATGTGATATAGTATGAACAAAACACTGACTTTGGTTTGTATCTGTGATATGGCTTTGCAAGTCTATACCTCTTCTCATAGTCATAATTTTTATCTATAGTTTAACCATTCACTCTTCTGCTTTTAACTCGAAGCCCCGTTCTGTTGTTTGCACTCAACATTGTCTATGTAAGGGCTTATCTGATATGGAACTCCAAGCGTAGTCAACTTCATTTTCGTCCTCGATAAAACTGAATCAGAGCAATTTATCTGAATGATGCTTCTACCTTTTTCTCTTCTCTTTAGCCTCTTCGCCACTACAAGGTGGTTTTGTATTTTAGTCCATGTTGTTCAGGAAAACTATTCACTTAACAAAAGGAGCCGGATAAAAAGTTCTTTAAACTCGGGCAATCTAGTATATAGGGGGATTTAGCTCCATTCCATCAGAATCTGGATCTCACAGCATCAACGCCGTTATTTTACAGGAAACAGCAGACAAGCCGCACAGTCCTTAACTTCAGTGTACCAGAACCTCTGTAACAAGCCTGAAAATCTTTATTTTTTCCCTTTCTTAGGATTTTCGATGTGATCTTTTATTTTAATTCCCCCAGGATACTTTTAAAATTGACGGAGGTAGCTGTATCTTTCAAAATTTGTTGTATAAAGGCATCTCGTCCCCTATCTTTCAAAGAACAATTTAAAATACAGGTGCTGTACCAAAGGCATAGACATAAAATACTGATTTTGAGGAACTGCCTTGAATTTTCATGTTGCAATTAATGTCAATATTACCTGACTAAGTAACTTCTCCAAACACATCCTCAAGGATTCATTGGCCAGAGTGACCGCACAGGGCATGGTCTTTGCGTAGGCCCAGCAGCATATGGGCAAGCCTGGGTAGGCAGGTGGCCCTGGGTGCCTGTTGGTAATGCTGCAACATCAAAAGCCAGTGATGTCTCGTCAAAGTCTAGCATTCAAGATGCTGTGGCCCCACTATACTCAGTCAAGGGGGAATGGGGCCACCTCAAATCAGCAACAAAAAGATCCTAGAATATGGAGGTGTGCATCTTACCTCTCCCGGTCCAGTCAATGAGGTGTTGATGAGGTATGGGCGGAGGATCTTCTGATACAAAGTCATTAAAGGGATGATTTTAGGGATTAATGGAGGGAAGGAGTGTTGCAGTTCGGGCTCGAATTATCAGGTTCTTTTCAAACTAGCTTAATAAAAGGAATTCCACACCAACAAATTGGAATTCCGGGTAAAAGAGTACAGAATGACAACTCGCACAACAATACGGAGTATTTGCAATATATACAGATAACGAAAAGGACCTTTCATTCACTCTACTTGTCGCACACTGTAGTAGAAAAATAAGTCAAAGTAGGTGAAAATAAGTGGAATAGTGTCCAAGACAGGACTATAAAATACATCTGTACAGATTTTAAGAATTATCTTCGATAGAGTGGCGTTGACACTTCTCCGTAGAAGACTCGGTCGGTTTCATTCAAGGAGGGACTGCAATTTCGTGGTGTCGGCCTTCAAGCTTTCAGAGGCTACGTACACTGGGTCTACCTGTTTCTCTATTAGACTTGACATGCCAAAACGTCTGAAGGGGGCTTTCATATGCTCCTCCTCCTCCTCCTCCTCCTCCTCCTCCTCCTCCTCCTCCTCCTCCTCCTCCTCCTCCTCCTCCTCCTCCTCCTCTCTTTCTCCGACATCATTTCTTTCTCTGTCCTCTGAACTTAGGAGGAGATCCTGTTGGAGCTTATATACCACTAAATGAACGGAGCTAATGACATTTTCGATGACTGTCGATGCCTTATTTGGAGATTCTTGCAGTTTCTGCCCCCTGTATGCTCATACAAAAAGCGGCTCATCACACCGTGCCAAACTAGAAACTTAAGCTAGTTTTGAGTGAAATCTTTTCCTCATGTGACATCAGACTTTCCCGAAAGTTCCTTCGAAGACCAAAGGGTGACAGGCGTCAACGATGGGCTAAAATGGACCCAGGGCGACACAGGAACTGGACATCCACATGACATGCGCTTTTTAAAAGGGAAATTTTCGTTTTCATTAGTATCCTTCCTTAGATCCATAAGTCACCAGAGATAAATTCTAACACCGGTGATGCAGAAAGGAAATGAACAAAACATAAATGAAATGGAGCAAGGAGCGGCAAATTGCCACATTCGTGTGGAATCACGGGGAAGGGTCCTCCTATCCAGTGGCCTCATAAGGAACGCCAGGCTACCTCTTCTCATATTAGTTCCCACATTTTTTTTTTTTTTTTTGAATTTAGTGATACTAGGATTGCCATTCCCTGAATTTTGCTTCCTTCTGTGCAAAGATTTAGAATTTTCCCCCTGCTTCTGTTTTCTCGACTTACAACTTTCCTTCTTTCAGGCGGCATATATATATCCCCTCCCACAGTGATTAAACGCCATCCTTCTTTCCTTCCCTTGATTCTTATTGTTTCTTTCGGGCCTGGGCTATTAAGAGCATTCTATAAAAAAAAAAATAATGCCCATCTAACTGGACTTTTCGTTAAAGTACATTTTTCTTACCTCACGTCTTCTTTCCCAGCGATAGGAGTGCTCCAGAAGGTGTTAGCCTTGTAGGATAAAGTTACCCCATTCCCTTTTTCACCCTGGGTATTTACCACTACAGTTGTCTTAATTACTTAATTCACTGCTTAGGTCAACAGGGATGCGGAGGGTTCTTGCCAGACTGTGCCCAAATCCATGCTTCTTAAATCTGAAATCAAACCTTATTCTTCTCTGATAAAGCGAGCATTCTAACCACAGTGCTACGAGAGCCAGTGATTATATATATATATATATATATATATATATATATATATATATATATATATATATATATATATATTGTGTGTGTGTGTGTGTGTAAGAAGTACTTTTTCGAGAACTGCTGTATAAATTAAAAAGAATTAGAGAGTCACTGTAAAACTAAGTTTGATCGATATAAAAGCATAAATGACATTGTGAATTCATCCTAAGAAAGCAAAATTTTGTGAAAAAATTCTTTGGTGTCACATAACATCGGCCAAGTCGTATAAAATATTGAAAGGACTCTTAGTTTTATGCGTATTTTATGGTCCACAGCGTCTGTTGATAATGACGTTGGATTAAGAAGAATACATTAGTGTCGTCTATTTTCTCTTAGCACTTTGTGAAATCTACAGGATGCTCCGGCCTGCCTGCCTCTCCTCTCTCTCTCTCTCTCTCTCTCTCTCTCTCTCTCTCTCATGTCTGAGAAATCCCCGTTTGATAACGCTCCATACCCTACATTTGTGTACGTGTGTGTGTGTGTGTGTGTGTGTGTCTTAGTTCGTGAGTAGGTAGAAGTGGATAAGAATCCGTCGTTTTTTCTTAGTAAAGAAGTAAGAAATATTATCTCGGTGTTCATCATTAATTAACAACTTACTCTTGAGTATTTTCAGAAAAAATACTACTGTTTCTCGAAAGGGAGGTTTTATATAGATAATGATCGTCAGCATTTCACTTTTATAAGTGCCATTTTTATAAACTATTTGGCTGCATTGTTATGCATTAGTTATCCCCCAAGAAATCACTACTGAAATTAAAACTACATATTCTCTTGTGAGCGTTATTTATTTATTTTATAGCTGCAATGCCATCTTTTATAATCACTAAAAAAGCCACTTTTTCAAAATTACCATATCCTGGCATCTGTGCTTTTCTAGAAAGTAATTGGAAATAACAATAACGTCCAGGTTTTTCCTTCCTGTTATGTGGTCTCTTTTCCTTGCTGTCATAATTTTACCACTGTACCTTTTGTAGACGTAACCATACTAACCGTTGCGGGTCCATTTCTAATGGCGTTAAGTGTAAGTTCTCGGCGAGAGAAAGGATTTCCGTTAATCCTTCTCACTGCCTCCACGTAATCTGGAATCTGTAGCCTCCATTTTCATCGTAAGACGTTGAAAGTAATTCAACTTTTTACATTATTATATTTAGTTCTTTCACTACCACTGAGGCTTCCTCGCTTCAGTTCAGAAGTGGACTTTCATTGAGTATCTATATTTACAGACTTTAGGAATACATATTCCCCAGGACTAGTGAAAATTTATTTTTTTTTTTTTATGTTTTAGCTCCACTTATGCCATTGGATTTTTTCTGCAATCGTGTAGTCGACTGTCGTTGAATTTGCAGTTGTAATAAATGTTATTTGGATTTTTAAAAATCGGGCTTTCACTGGATCTTTTGGGATTATTCAAGCTAATCAGTTTACATTGAGGTTGGTACGCCCTCCGAAACTATTATTAATTTATGATTAGCAATTCATCGTGTAGTTACCCAAGTGAGATCGTTATATAGATTTCATGGTGCTATTCAGTATTATATATATATATATATATATATATATATATATATATATATATATATATATATATATATATATATATATATATATATATATATATATATATATATATATGAGGCTATCAGTCGAGAAACATGCCAAGCGCCATCCTGGGTCAAAGTATTTTTAATTGAATTTATTATATTTTAAAAATGGCACTTGGCAAGTTTCTCGACTGAAAAGCTCACATACTTTAAAGAACTTCACTTTAAGGCATTTCTAGAATCTCAAGCAAAAAAAAAAAAAATTGCAGTTTATTGATATGATGTATATGTTTTGACCTCCTTCGCCAATCAGCTGATTTCATCAACCAGAATTGCTCTGCTTATCGCCGGAGACCAGACACCTCTTGTAATTAGCCCATGTGTAGTCCGTCCGCCTGGGTTAGTCCGTCCAAGTGGATTTGATAAATCTGTCGTTCATAAAGGTTTTTCGTTTCACTCAGTTTCCGTTATTTTCTTTCCACCCTGACGCACTGTCGTGTCCTGGCTGCATTTGGTCGACACTTTTGCTCACATTAGCCTTTCTTTTTCACGGTTCGCTTTGATTGTTTGATTGACTCTGTGCGTCCTCCTCCTTGCTCTAGCGTGACTGTCATAGTTATCATCAATGTGATACGTGTAAGAAGCCGTCCATATTCATTTTTGACTGCTGTGTCCTTTGTATGTTTACAGACTTAGCTATGTAGATAATTCACAGTCAAGGAGACAATATTCTCGACTTCGCCAGTCGGATTCGATGTGTGATGTGTAGATGTAAATACTGGAGTGTCGGTTGGATTTTTTAATAAAAATGGCTATTAAACCGACGTCATATGTCGCCATAAAATCTGGTCTTTGAGTTCTAACGTTGAGTTTTTTATTTGAATAATAGACTTCTGAAGTGATGTGAATGTGTAAGTGGAATTTCATCTCGTTGATTTTCACTTTACCTAAAATGATCTCGTTAGCATTATGCTGTTATAATTAGGTACGCACATGAATTTCAGCTGACATTCGTTTTTCTCCGGCATACAGCACATATATATATTTGCAGAGTCAGTATTAAGTAGTTTCCCCATGCAGGCAGTGGCTTCAGACACCACCCCATTCATACTTTGCTTTCGGAATTGTGAATGCACCGTCTGTGCAGAAATATTCCACACCTATCGAAAAGCAGGTATATCAAAGGTACTTTGGTTCCCTCCCCTTTATAGTTTTGTTCCATTCCATATATCCAGCACTTTCTAAGTCTTCCTCACCTTTCCTTTCCTAAAACCTCTGAATTGTGTGCTCTTTTCACCAACCTATCGCCCTACAATCTGATCGAATAGGCAGTCTTTCAAAGCAGTGATTCATTCTTTCAAAGCAGTGACAGTCTTTCAAAGCGGTGATTCATTCTTTCACTTGCACGAAGATATTTTCCACATCTACCTACCTCAATATTTCTCACCCTCTCCTTTCTTCCTACACCTCATACATTACACAAACAGTTATCTCAACATCTTCAACTTTTTTTTTTTTTTTTTTTTTTTTTTTTCCACCGAACATCCGAACGTCACTTTCATGAAGGAGAATTGTATCAAAAACTTACCTTCCCGCTTTGGGTTCCACGTCTCTTCCCGATCTTTTGCACATACTCGTAGGTCTTTCTTGCTTCACCTATTCCATGACTTGCCTCCCCTCTCATCCCACCATCCATTTTATTTACCCCCAAATACCTGTATGAATCGACCATTCCCATTCTTCCACCATCCATCTTAATATTATCATTCTATACTGGTTTTCTTTTACCATCAAAACCTTGCTCTTGCTTACATTTACACTCGGCTTTCTCCTGTTGCAATCACTCATTTTCTTTCACAGTTTCTGCAGGTTTTTTTCACTATTTCCATTTTGTACCGCATCATCTGCAAATATCAGTAATTTTATTTACTATTCACTGCTCACTTCCTTACTCCAAAACTTCTTGCATCATTGCATCCATAAAGATTTTAAACACTGCTGAAGACCCACATTATTGCCAAACTAGTCGTTACTCCGTCTGCACATATTAGGTAAACTTCACATCCATCTTGACTTTTAAGTGTTCTCAACAACTTTTCTCTTTTACCATGCAACCTTAACATCCTCCACGTTGCCTTTATCAAATCTGTAATAAACTTTATAGATCAATGTGTGCCACATACAGCTTGTTCCTTCATTTTTAAACGTCTCACATACCTGTTTTATAGCAAAAACTTAGTCCACATACCCTCTGCCATTTCTAAACCCAAACTATCTTTCCCGCTTATCAGCTTTTT